>NC_088342.1:32265000-32280000 GCF_036884655.1 Musa acuminata AAA Group | reverse complement strand
TTATTGGGGCCTACGAGCCTCCATTTTATTTCTCATTTATTGTCAGACCTATATGCCTATGATTAAGTTGTAATCACATGAGGAGACGCAACAGGAGCGTGGAAGCGATAATGGGACCCACTAGACGAACGATCGTAATGCATGTAGATGCGTCGAGATGCCGATGGAACCGATGAGGATGAGATGGACGACAAAGGGCATGGAGATGCACCGCTGCACATATAGATCTTAATGTGAGTGATTAGGCCTACTGGCTGGGGCCTAAACACATTAGGTTGTGGTCCATGTGTTGAATCTCGTAATTTGATGATAAAATCAATTGATGGTATTTATTATTTGATCTACATTTTGAGTGACGCAGAATGCTTCGATCAGGATGAGACAATTAAAGCAGGAAGTATCATGTTGGGTCGGTGGAATATGTTAGAAGATTGGACATCTAGCCAGAGGATCGGATGATGTATCAATAGAATGCTTCGGGCCATGGATTTGGGCATTGAGCCAAGAAGAGCGGATATTGCGCGAAGGATATCGGAGTTGCAGAGGTCAACTGGCCGATTGGGCAATAAGCCGCAAGAGAGGACGATGTGTCGAAGAATCGGATGAAGTGTCTACTAGTCATAGGTGCTCAGCAAGCCAATCACGTGAGTGATGGCACGTGTGACTTGATATAGAATCTTTTTGCTTATTATATTTTGGCGTATATCACTTTATAACTATTGCATAAATGCATATATATATTGTGATGTCCTTGGATTTATGCAATGGGAGTCGGATCGTGATGAGATCACGATAATGAGATCGATTCACCTTTAAACACATATCCTAACTAATCCCGGTCATAGGTTACTCGAGAGGGACATCGTGATAACCGGATAGACTGGTGTGCTGTATACCCGTCCATATGATGGATGCAGCTGGTCTCATAGCTGCTCGTGTAGGGACACTAGGGATACAGTACAGGTGCTCACTGGAGAATGAGTTCACTGATTGATCCGCTTATGGAATGTTGGATGGTTGATGATGCCTTATTGTCAGACAGTGATTCCGTAGTCCTAGTGGTGTATCTGGTCCTTAGACTTGAGACACCAAGGATGTCCTGTATGAGTGCTCCACTCTTTGATACCAGACTTATAGGTTTGGCTGTCTCCAGATCTAGTACAGCTGGTCATTGGGAGTGGTAGTCGACCTTACGAGGGCTATTGAGTGTCAATAGAGGATCATCCACTCTCGGCGTCATGAGAGGAATATCCTATGTGTTCTTGCTCAGACAAATCCCTGGCCAGGGTCATTCGGGTTGAGAGAGAAAGAGTTCTCCGGGAGAATCCGATTAGAGCGAGACTCGAGTAGAAACCGTATGGGTCTGACAGCACCATGCTCGATATACGGTCTCTGGGATATTAGATGGATGAGGGATTATAGGTACATGGTAACTGAGGACAGACAGGTCCAATGGATTGGATTCCCCTGTATCGTATGGGGACTACGGCGTAGTGGCCTAGTACGTTCGTAGTCGATGAGTCGAGTGAATTATTACAGAGATAATAATTCACTGAGTTAGAAGGAGTTCTGACAGGTATGACTCACGGCCAGCTCGATATTGGGCCTAGAGGGTCACACACATATGGTAGGCATTGCGATGAGTAGAAGTTCGGATATGAGATATCCGATGGAGCCCTTGTCTTATTGGATGCAGATCCAATACCCACTAGGGAAGGACCCATTAGGGTTTGACACGGGATCTCTATAAATAGGAGGGATTCACAGCCTCATAGGCTAGAGTCTTTGCTTGCCTTTCCTATTCTCCTCTCCCTCTCCACCTCAAAGTAGGCCTGGAGTTTTGAGGAGCGTCGTCGCAACCCTGCTGTGTGGATCACCGCTAGAGAGGAGGACGCTTGACCTCCTTCACCCTCTCCTAAGGATCTGCAAGGAAACAGGGATATACGATCTCCCTAGGTAACACAATCTCTATGCGCAGTTTTGTGTTTTGCGGATTTTTGCGCACCAATCTTCGCACGACGACGAACATCTTTTTGGGAATCGGGGATTTTGTTTTTCTTGTTCTTCCGATGCGCATATGATGTCGCCCCCACTGATTTCCCAACTATGGTATCAGAGCCAGGTTGTTCGTGCGAATGATTGGTTTTGAACTGCGTGTATTGTGTTTAGGAAGAATTTTGACGTCAAAATCGTTGACGCAAAAGCGAGGAAGGGCAGCAATAGTTGCTGCCCTCGATCTGCATGCCTGCAGCTAGGCAGCACAGCGCCGGCGCATGCGCAAGATGTCGACGAAACCGACGAGGACGAGATGGACGATCGTGTTGCATGGAGATGCATCAAGATGTCGATGAAACCGACGAGGACGAGATGGACGATCATAGGGCATGGAGATGCACCGTTGCACACATAGATCTTGATGTGAGTGATTAGGCCTACTGGCTCGGGCCTAATCATATTAGGTTGTGGTCCATGATCATCTGGTGTGATTGCTTATACACATACTAGATATGTATATATATTTGCATGCGATGTATATATATATTAAATATGTATATGTGTGACATGTCATATTAGGAGACCAAATCATAGAAACATCTCTCGATAATATTAAGTCGGTAAACGTGAGGCAATTAGATTGATCCACATGGCCTTCCATCGTTATGAGTAGGAACCGAATCCCGGTGTAGGTTGAGTTGGTCGAGTCCCTCGAGACTCACCTATATCGCGATTCGCTATCTTGCTTACGACATAGAGATGTCACCGGTGACCTGAGGACATGGTATGCTTGGTCGAGTCCCTCGAGGGTATATCATCAAATCAGACTTATCTTGTAACGAAGGTGTTGACTTAACCGAGCATCATGGTTGGTCGAGTCCCTCGAGGCCATGGTGATTCGGAGGCCGAACAGGACGGGAATCACAAGGAGTTGTGATCGGCAAGAGTTGCCTACCTTTTAGGCTTAGTGTGATTGGTCGAGTCCCTCGAGGTTACACTAAGACGCTGATTGGATCCTGATCCCCACTAGAAGTCTGCCGGAGACTTCCGTTTTACGTGCTGAGGGTGTCGCGTGACTCGATAGTAAAATAGTGGGAGCATATTAAGATAGAAGTCCATATCTTGATAGTTTATTTCTTGCAAAATCTGCATGTTATTCATTTCTGCTACATCTTTATTTTCAGAAAATGTCGCTTTCAAATCCCTTACGTGGCATACTTGATGTCAACCGCCTCACTGGTCCAAATTATACGGATTGGCTCCGTAACTTGAGAATTGTTCTCACAGCGGAGAAAATCGTGTACGTCCTTGATACAGTGATGTCTACGCCCGAAGAAGGGGCAAGCGAGGATGAGATCGCTCGCTACGTGAAGTACATTGATGACTCCACTCTTGCTCAGTGCTATATGTTAGGCTCTATGACTCCTGAGTTACAGAGACAACATGAAAAGATGGATGCCAGATCCATTCTCCTACATGTCCGCAAATTGTTTGAGGAACAGGGAAGGACTCAACGATATGAGATATCCAAGAGCCTTTTCCGCGCTAGGATGACTGAGGGGACACCGGTTCAGAACCATGTCCTAAAGATGATTGAGTGGATAGAGAAACTCACAGGTCTAGGAATGGTCCTAGAGGATAACTTGTGTGTGGACATTGTGCTTCAGTCCCTACCAGATTCCTTTTCACAGTTCATAATGAATTTTAATATGAACAAGCTTGAGGTGACTCTCCCAGAGCTCCTCAATATGTTGAGGGAGGCAGAGAGTACTATTAAGAAAGAGAAGCCAGTTCTCTACACTAGTGAGACCAGAAAGAAAAGGAAAGCAAAAAGGTCCCTTAAGAAGGGAAAGGGCAAGGGCAAACAAGGTAAAGCAAAGGTTGCTAAGAAAGACCCAGTAAAGGACAAAGGCCAATGCTTCCACTGTGGTAAAGATGGGCACTGGAAGAGGAACTGCAAATAGTACCTTGCAGAAAGGGCGAAACAGAAGCTTGGTGAAGCTTCAGGTACATTCATGATCAGTCTCCATTTGTCAAACTCTTATGATAACACATGGGTATTGGATACCGGTAGTGCTTATCATATATGCAATTCGTTGCAGGTTCTGGCAAGGCCTAGGAGACTAGAGAGAGGCGAGATGGACCTCAAGATGGGTAATGGAGCAAAAGTTGCTGTATTAGCTGTTGGCGAGGTCGCCCTACATCTGCCTAGTGGAGCTTTTATTGCATTAGATGCATGTTATTTTGTTCCTTCTATTATCAAAAACATTATCTCCATTTCATGTTTAACAGTTAGTGGATATAAATTTATTTTTGAGAACAATGGTTGTTCGATATTATTAGATGATAAGATCATCACGAAAGGAACATTGCATAATGGTTTATTTATGTTAGACACCACTCCACATATCATGAATGTAAATGTGTCCAAAAGGAAACGAGATGAGTTGAACAGTGCATACCTGTGGCATTGTAGGCTAGGTCACATCCATGAAAGAAGGATTCAAAAGTTGCTAAATGATGGATATCTAGATCCATTCGACTATGTGTCATATGCAACTTGTGAGCCTTGCATTCGTGGAAAACTGACCAAATCTCCATTTAGTGGAACTGGAGAGAGAGCCACTGAGTTGTTGGAACTCATACATAGTGATGTATGTGGACCCATGTCAACTCATGCCATTGGAGGTTACTCCTACTTCATTACATTTACTGATGATTTCTCAAGGTATGGATATGTGTACTTAATGAAGTACAAGTCCGAGGCCTTTGAGAAATTCAGAAAGTATAAGAATGAGGTGGAGTACCAGACTGGAAAGAGTATCAAAACTCTTCGATCAGATCGAGGATGTGAGTACTTAAGTACAGAGTTTACTCAGTTCCTCAAGGACCATGGGATATTATCCCAATGGACACCTCCTTATACACCTCAGCTCAATGGTGTCTCTGAAAGGAGAAATCGTACATTATTAGATATGGTACGGTCCATGATGAGTTTCGCTGACCTACCCATCTCATTCTGAGGATATGCCCTAGAAATCGCAGCTTACCTTCTGAACAGAGTTCCAACTAAGTCGGTAGTGTCTACACCATATGAGATATGGAAAGGGAAGAAGCCTGATCTTAAGGTTGTTAAGATTTGGGGCTGCCCTGCCCATGTTAAAAGACACAACCCCGATAAGTTAGAATCAAGGATAGAGCGATGCAAATTTGTGGGATACCCCAAGGAAACTTGTGGGTATTATTTCTATCATCTCGAGGACCAAAAGGTCTTTGTAGCTAAGAGAGCAGTGTTCCTTGAGAAGGAACACATTCTTGACGGAGACAGTGGGAGAATGATAGAGTTGAGCGAAGTTAGAGAACCAAGCTCAAGCACCACTCTACAGCCCGAGTCTGTTCAGGTACCTAATACACAAGTTTCAACTTTACGCAGGTCTGATAGAGTATCTCATCCTCCTAAGAGATATGTGGGACATATTAGAGGAGAGGATGCTGAGGATATTGATCCTCAGACCTACGAGGAGGCTATTATGAGTATAGACTCCGGGAAGTGGCAAGAAGCCATGAATTCTAAGATGGATTCTATGTACTCCAATAAGGTTTGGAACCTAGTTGATGCGCCCGAAGGTATTGTACCCATCGGTTGCAAATGGATCTTTAAGAAAAAGATCGGAGTAGATGGAAAGGTAGAGACCTATAAAGCAAGGATAGTGGCTAAGGGGTATCGTCAAAGGCAAGGTGTTGACTACGACGAAACTTTCTCACCCGTAGCAATGCTAAAATCCATCAGAATTCTATTGGCTATTGCAGCACACTATGATTATGAGATCTGGCAGATGGATGTGAAAACCGCATTCCTCAACGGGAACCTCGAGGAGGAGGTGTATATGATGCAACCTGAGGGATTCGTGTCCAAGAACTGCCCAGATAAGGTGTGTAGATTGCTTAGATCCATTTATGGACTAAAGCAAGCTTCCCGAAGTTGGAACATAAGATTTGATGAGTCAATCAGATCTTATGACTTCGTTAAGAACGACGATTAGCCTTGTGTGTACAGGAAGGTAAGTGGGAGCGCTATCACCTTTTTAGTGTTATATGTGGATGACATCCTCATCATTGGGAATGATGTAGGAATGCAATCCACAGTAAAGACTTGGTTATCTAGACACTTCTCCATAAAGGACTTAGGGGAAGCATCCTATATCTTGGGGATTAGAATCTATAGAGATAGATCCAAGAGGATGCTTGGCTTGTCCCAGTCCAGGTACATAGAAACCATTGTCAAAAGGTTTGGCATGGAAAATTCCAAAGGGCAAACATGAATATGATACCTTATGCCTCAGCAATAGGGTCTATCATGTATGTCATGCTATGTACTAGCCCTGATATAGCGCATGCTCTGAGTGTCACGAGCAGGTATCAGGCGGATCCAGGCTTGGAGCACTGGAAAGCAGTAAAGTGTATCCTTATGTACTTGAGAAGGACTAAGGATCTTTTGCTAGTATATGGAGGTAATAGCCTTAAGGTTGAAGGCTTCACTGACTCAAGTTTTCAGTCTGACGTCAATGATAGCAAGTCGAATTCAGGGTATGTGTACACCTTGAATGGAGGAGCAGTGTGCTGGAAGAGTTCCAAGCAAGATACCATTGCTGACTCGACCACAGAGGCGGAGTACATTGCCGCATTAGATGCAGCAAAGGAGGGAGTCTGGGTGAAGAAGTTCATCACAGATTTGGGAGTCGATACAGATAGCGACAAGTCGACTTCCTTATATTGCGACAACTATGGGGTGATTACTCAAATAAGGGAACCCGGGTCTCATCAGAAGTGTTCTGAGGAGGTTCCAGCTTATAAGAGAGATCGTAACTCGAGGAGATGTAGTAGTGGAAAGAGTTCCATCCGAAGATAACATTGCAGATCCACTGACAAAGCCGTTGTCTCAGATTGTCTATGAGCGTCACAGGAGTCTGATGGGGATCAGACACATAGGTGATTGGCTTTAGGTCAAGTGGGAGACTGCTAGTCATAGGTGCTCAGCAAACCAATCACGTGAGTGATGGCACGTGTGACTTGATACAAAATCTTTTTGCTTATTATATTTTGGCGTATATCACTTTATAACTATTGCATAAATGCATATATATATTGTGATGTCCTTAGATTTATGCAATGGGAATCGGATCGTGATGAGATCACGATAATGAGATCGATTCACCTTTAAACACATATCCTAACTAATCCCGGTCATAGGTTACTCGAGAGGGACATCGTGATAACCGGATAGACTGGTGTGCTGTATACCCGTCCATATGATGGATGCAGCTGGTCTCATAGCTGCTCGTGTAGGGACACTAGGGATACAGTACAGGTGCTCATTGGAGAATGAGTTCACTGATTGATCCGCTTACGGAATGCTGGATGGTTGATGATGCCTTATTGTCAGATAGTGATTCCGTAGTCCTAGTGGTGTATCTGGTCCTTAGACTTGAGACACCAAGGATGTCCTGTATGAGTGCTCCACTCTTTGATACCAGACTTATAGGTTTGGCTGTCCCCAGATCTAGTACAGCTGGTCATTGGGAGTGGTAGTCGACCTTACGAGGGCTATTGAGTGTCAATAGAGGATCATCCACTCTCGGCATCATGAGAGGAATATCCTATGTGTTTTTGCTCAGACAAATCCCTGGCCAGGGTCATTCGAGTTGAGAGAGAAAGAGTTCTCCGGGAGAATTCGTTTAGAGCGAGACTCGAGTAGAAACCGTATGGGTCTGACAGCACCATGCTCGATATACGGTCTCTGGGATATTAGATGGATGAGGGATTATAGGTACATGGTAACTGAGGACAGACAGGTCCAATGGATTGGATTCCCCTGTATTGTCTGGGGACTACGGCGTAGTGGCCTAGTACGTTCGTAGTCGATGAGTCGAGTGAATTATTATAGAGATAATAATTCACTGAGTTAGAAGGAGTTCTGACAGGTATGACTCACGGCCAGCTCGATATTGGGCCTAGAGGGTCACACACATATGGTAGGCATTGCGATGAGTAGAGGTTCGGATATGAGATATCCGACGGAGCCCTTGTCTTATTGGATGCAGATCCAATACCCACTAGGGAAGGACCCATTAGGGTTTGACACGGGATCTCTATAAATAGGAGGGATTCACAGCCTCATAGGCTAGAGTCTTTGCTTGCCTTTCCTATTCTCCTCTCCCTCTCCACCTCAGAGTAGGCCTGGAGTTTTGAGGAGCGTCGTCGCAACCCTGCTGTGTGGATCACCACTAGAGAGGAGGACGCTTGACCTCCTTCACCCTCTCCTAAGGATCTGCAAGGAAACAGGGATATACGATCTCCCTAGGTAACACAATCTCTATACGCAGTTTTGTGTTTTGCGGATTTTTGCGCACCAATCTTCGCACGACGACGAACATCTTTTTGGGAATCGGGGATTTTGTTTTTCTTGTTCTTCCGCTGCGTATATGATGTCGCCCCCACTGATTTCCCAACAGTGTCGATGGACCAATAACATGCCAGACAACATGATTCATGCTTAGTAATAATTGTCTAGATCAAAGTGTATTTTACATATGTAGGATTAACTATGATAGCAAGGCATAAAGCAAAATGAAGTCCCAGAGTCAAGGACATGATTTTGTTGGGAGTTCGAGAGTTCGTCGGAAGTCCAAACGTTTGTCGGAAGTTCTACAGGAACCAGTCGAGAAGTCTAGGAGCTTGTTGAAAGAAGCTCGTCAGAACTCGCTAAGAAGATCGTTGTGAAGTCCAGGAGCTTGTTGGAATTCCATTGGAACATTGCCAGGAGATCGTCGGAAGTTCGCTGGAAGCTCGTCGGAAGAAACCAAGACCTAGGGACTTGTTAGCTTAAGTATACCTTAGATTTCATAGTTAGCATGTAATTGGGATTGGATTTGGGCCAACCCAATTATGGGCCAGTTGGACCCATGTAAAGATAGTGTTGGGCCTAATGAAAGGCCCAAATAGTGACCCAAGAGATGGCATCGTCGTGGCACAATCTTCGAGACTATGTTAAGCGGTGGTACTGCCAGGTTTGGGCAGTGGAATCGCCCCTAGTAGGGTACCAAGCAATGGTACCACCAATTTGGGTAGTGGTACCGCCTAGTGGCAGGGAACCAGGCGGTGGTACCGTCAGACTGGGTGGTGGTATTACCTAGTGTAGTGTTAGTGTCAAACAGACACTAGCGATGGTACCGTCCAAACTCAGGAAACCCGAGATGAGATATTTTTAGGCTTCAAGTTTGAATTAATTTGAGGCCTATAAATACCCATCTCATCCTTGGTTAACACACACAAGCACAGAGAGTATTAAAGTGAGAAAATTCTGTAGAAATCACTTGAGAAATCCCTCCTCTAGCTTAAACTTAGAATTCTGTTTAGAGAGAAGTGTGTGTGCTTGTAAAGGTTGTCTCCTAAACCTGTGAAAAGGAGAAGAGGGGTATAAAAGGTGGTTGGTCTTCGCCTATTGAAGGAAGACCGATAGTGGATATCGGTGGCCTTGACGGAAGAGGAATCGGTGGAGTGGATGTAGGTCACGACGACCGAACCACTATAAAATTGGTATCTTCTCTGGTTTGCATTTCTATTATTGTCATTTACTTTACTGTAAATTATTTTACTTGCTTACTGCCTTCAATACATTTATGAATACGTGTTTCAAGTTAAGTTTCCGAAATCGATTTTTATGGCACGAAAGAATTTTCCAAAATCGATGTATTTTACCGCTGCACTAATTCACCCCCCCCTCTCAGTGCTGACTCATTCCTAACAGTTGGTATCAGAGCCTCATATTTCTCATTTAGTTTAACACCTAAGAGAAATGACTCTTTTCGGCTTTCAAGAGGGTCACTCTCTCATTCGTCCTCCCTTGTTCAATGGGACGGACTACACATATTGGAAAACTCGGATGAGAGTTTTCTTGCTTTCTTTGGATTTAAACTTATGAAATATTGTCGAAAGTAGTTTTCGAAGGTCTTCTCTTCCAATGAACCATTAGAATGATTTGGAGAAGAAGACTTTTTTCTTAAATGCTAGAGCTATAAATGCTCTATTTTGCGCTTTGGATAAAATTGAGTTTAATCAGGTTTCTACTTGCGAAACGGCTTTGATATATGGCACACTCTCGAAATCACACATGAAGGCACTAGCAAAGTTAAAGATTTAAAAATCAACTTTTGAATGCATGATTTTGAACTTTTTCGAATGAAGCCAAGTGAAATCATTGTTGACATGTACACCCGTTTTATGGATGTCATTAATGTTAGGATCAAGAGCGGCACTAAGAGGGGGGTGAATTAGTGCAGCGAAAAACTTTCCGAATTCGAAAGACTTTGTTTCGATTAAAACTGATTTTAACGAAAATAGTTTTGATTCAATCCGTTTCAGAGAGAATTTAAACTTGAAAGCTTTTCGTAAAAGTGTAAGAGAAGATTAAAGAGATTTGCAATAATGTAAATTGCACAAATGAAAAGCGTTGATTTCATAAAATCTTTGTACGATTAAAAACGATCTCACAAGGTATTTACTTGAAAGTATATGTGAGACGTAGGCGTAGTAAAAGCACAGTAAAGAGGAGAGGCCATTTGCTATAAAAGTAAATTGCTCAAAGTAAATGCAAACCAAGTTTTAGAGTGGTTCGGTCAATGTGACCTACATCCACTTTCGGATTCCTCCTCCAACGAGGTCATCAGCGTCCACAAAAGGCCTTTCTTCAATAGGTGAAGACTAACCACCTCTTACAACGCTTTCTCCTTTTCACAGGTTTAGGAGAGAATCCTTATAAGTCTCACACCTCTCTTGAATGATCTCAAAACTTAGAAAGGGAGGAGAAGAACTCTAGCACTTGTTTACAACACTTTTTCACCCCAACAACTTAAGATTATCTCAATGCTTTCATGCCCTTTCATGCATAAAAGGGTGAGATTTTTATAGGCCTCAATGGCTTCAAAAATAGAGCCAAAAAGTGTCTAATCCTGGATTTCTGAGGTCCTGGCGGTACCACCGCCATTACTAGGCGATACCACCTCCTAACATCTAACACTAGGTGGTACTACCGCTCAGTCTAGGTAGTACCACTGCTTGACAATGCTTGGAGACCGAGCTTTGGCGGTGTACCACCGCCTGACAAGGGCGGTACCACCATTGGCAACAATAAGTGCCGGCGATACCACTCCCTAATCTGGGCGGTACCACTGCCCAAACCACCTGGGAGACTAGGTCTTCTGGGTGGTGCCACCGTCGGCCATATTTTTAGGGGCTGATTGGCCTGTTCAAATCGGCCCAAATTAGCCCTATTAAGGGCCCAATTGGCCCCTAACTAAGTTAGTGAGATTACCTCCTAATCCTAACTTAATTTATGCTTAAACTATGATAATTAAGACATGATCATAGCTCTTCTTGTTCCGTTGCGTCAATTGCTCTTTCGATGAACTTCCAGCATACTTCCGATGAACATCCGACGAACTCTCGATAATGCTCCGGTGGACTCCTGGCAAACTCCTGGACCTTACGATGATCTTTTTTGGCAAGTTTTAATGAGCTTCTTTGGCAAGCTCTTGGACTTCTCGGTTAGTTCCGGTAGAACTTCTGACGAATGTCCGGACTTCCGACGAACTCTCGAACTCCCAACGTGATCTCGATCTTGACTCAAGCATAACACCTGCTTTATGTCTTACTGCTATCATAGTTAATCCTGCACACTTTACTCGACATATGAACTAGATCAAACAAATTATAATTGACATCATCATCAAAATCTGAGATTTAATAATCTCCCCCTTTTTGATGATGACAATCAATTGATGACGGAGTTAATCTTAACTCCCCCTATCTATATGCTATACTTGAGAAAAGACACTCTTGAATTCAAAGCCTTTTAATTCAAGTATCAAACTGGTAAGTTAGATTCATTTAAACTTATCAACATGCTTATCATAATTACTATCATGATCTAACATTCTCATAATGATGTCAAGGCATGACATCCATTTTCAAGTATGATATTTCAAATATGAAATATGACAAAGATAGCAATTTATCATTCTATGGCAAGATATCAATTATAAAATAGCAAGTTAAGCTCTAGATATCTTATCATAATGAAAAAAATTTATCAAACAAATATTTTAAGTATATATGATGAAATACATTACATACATTTGTCATCAATTTACCATATTTTGGTATTATTTCTCCCCCTTTGTCATCAATAAAAAGGAGAACGATTCAACAATGTAAGTGTGGTAAAAATTTATGCCACAATTCAATTTGTGTACCAATCATATTTCAAGCATTCATGATATGGTATCATTCAAAAGTTCTCACATTAAAAGTTATAAATATTAAAGAGATAGCTTCCATCAACTTCTCCCTCCCTTTTTTTTAATCAAAATTTGGCATGAAGAAGGAAAGTAAGGAGGAAATCCACTAAGAACCAACTTTGTGAAATGATTTGAATCAAGTAAAAAATGATAAAATAATTTTATTAAATCATGCTTCAATTTTTATAAGGATCAAGATATTAATGTGAAATCAAATCAACTCCAATTGTTAGGATCAAGATATTCATGTGAAATCAACTCCTCATTCTTGCAAGTGTTCATCTCATAAAAAAATAAAAAAAATTTCTTCATTAAAAAAGAATTCATGTGAAAGAATCATCATAGGAAGGATAAAAGAAATTCCATGAATAAACCTTTATAATGAGAGGAGCATCACATCAAATCCATTTCTTATTAAAAATTCACAAGAGATAAATCCGTGAGAGATGCATTTGTCAATGAAATACATGGAGTGATTGAGTGTATCAAAAATCATTAAGTGATCGAGCAAGGGTATGAAATAAACTTGATACCAAGGAACATAAAAACAAAATAAGTTCATGAAAGCTCCATTTATGAGATACAAAAAGATAATCTGGAAAAGATATACATCAAATTTATGCATTTGGATAAATTAACATTCCTAACTCTCTTCTAATAAAATCATAGTGTTCTTCACTTAAAGGTTTTGTAAAGATATCGATTAATTGATGTTTCGTATCAATAAACTCTAAGATTACATTATGATTATTAATATAATCTCATATAAAGTGATGCCTAATATCAATATGTTTAGTTCTAGAGTGTTGAATGAGATTTTTTGTTAAACATATTGTACTTGTGTTATCACATTTTATGAGAATGTTTTTAAGATGAATCTTATAATCCTCTAAAGTGTTTTTCATCCACACAACTTGTGCACAACATGCACTAGCTGCAATGTACTCAACTTCGGCTGTAAATAATGCAATTGAGTTTTGTTTCTTGGAAGGCCAAGAAACAGGTACGTGTCCTAAAAATTAACATGTTCCGAATGTGCTTTTTCTATCTAATCTACATCCAACAAAGTCTGCATCAGCATATGCAATTAGTTTAAAGTTCTCAAATTTTGGATACCATAATCCTAGATTTATGATATCTTTAAGATATCTAAGAATTCTCTTAACTACTTTAAGATGAGATATCTTGGGATTAGATTGAAACCTAGCACAAAAGACCTACACTAAACATGATATTTGGTCTAATTGTGGTGAGGTATAGTAAACTTTCTATCATACCCCTATAAGCTTTTTGATCAAAGCTTTCTCTACTTTCATCAATGTCTAACTTAGTGAAGGTACTCATGGGAGTATTGATAGCCTTTGAGCTATCCATATTAAACATTTTTAGCAAATCTAAAGCATATTTTGTTTGACTAAGAAAAATACCACTACTTAGTTGTTTGATTTGTAAGCCTAAAAAGAAAGTTAATTCCCCCATCAAACTCATTTTAAATTCAAGACTCATAATATCATCAATATAAATTTGAGTAATAAGAAAATTATTTTTAAAATTTTTAATAAATAATATAATATCAACCTTGCCTTTAGAGAAATTATTATAAATTAGAAATGAGCTAAGTCCCTCGTACCAAAACCTTGGGGCTTGTTTCAATCCATCGAGAACTTTAGGTAATTTAAACACATAATTAGGGAAATCATCATTCTCGTGGTTGTTCAACATAAACTTCTTCGGAAATAAAACTATTAAGAAAAACACTTTTAACATCCATTTGAAATAATTTAAAATTATTACTACTAGCATAAGCAAGGAGCACCCTTATGGTTTCTAATCGAGCTACAGGAGTGAAGGTTTCATAGTAATCAATACCTTTTTCTTGGTTGAAACCTTTGGTCACTAATCTAGCCTTGTTTCTAACCACAATACCAAATTCATCTTGCTTATTTCTAAAGACCCATTTAGTACTAATAACTAAATGGTCATTTGGCCTTGGAACAAGCTTCCATACCACATTTCTCTCAAATTGATTTAACTCATCTTGCATTGTGATGACCCATAAATAATCTTTCAAGGCCTCGTCAATACATTTAGGTTCAACTTGGGAGAGAAAAGCGACGTTTGCATAAAAAATTCTTAAGAGAGGAACGAGTTTAAACCCCTTCAGATGTGTCTCCTATGATTAGCTCCGTAGGATGAGCATCTACATACTTCTAATCCTTGGGTAAGGATATTTCGGAAGTAGATACATCCAAGTTGTTAGATAGAGAAAGGGTTTCATTTAAATTCAAGGCATCAAAATTAACATCATCATCAAAATCATTTATCTTAACTTCAATAACTTCATTAAAAACAACATGAATAGATTCTTCTATAATCAAAGTTATTTTATTAAAGATACGAAATACTTTAGAAATAGAAGAATAACCAAGAAAAATTCTTTCATCGGATTTAGTATCAAATTTTCCTCAGGCATCTTTTTCATTCAAGATAAAACACTTACACCAAAAAACTTTAAAATATGAAACATTGGGTTGTTTGTTGTTCCATAACTCATAAGGAGTTTTGGTGAGTAAGGGTCTTACTAGAACTCTATTCATGACATAGCATGTCGTGTTTATAGCTTCGACCCAAAAATATTTGGGTAGGTTAT
>NC_088342.1:32152500-32257500 GCF_036884655.1 Musa acuminata AAA Group | reverse complement strand
GACTTATTCAGAGAGTGATGCAAGTGTTTAAGTGTAGCTCGAGTTCTTTTTTACTAGCTTAAACATTTTAAGATTAGTGATGATCCAATTCAAAATCTGTATTCAGTTAGAAGGAACTCAAAAGCATGATCCAAGGTTCCAACCTTTAGCAATGGCGAGCAGGTCCTCCTCAGTGAATCTGACTCTTGGCAGTGTCCTTCCAATCTTGCGCTCCCACAGGGAAGCCATCTCGTTCAAGCTAACACAATTGCAAGTCGGGCGGAAGTGAACAGCTCTATTCACGGTGCGACTGTCGAAGGCTGATCTCATCGTAAATTTCCCAATGTCACTTCCTGCAACAAAGAAGGCTACAACACAACCAACGCGACATCAAGCATCCATCAACACCCTACAATTCAATGTAACAGTAACAATAGTTTTTCAGGATTTTTTATTTGTTGGTCAATGTAATATTTGTCTTCTGCAACGTCATCAACATTAAAAAAAAAATATAATAATAATAATAATAATAATAAAAGAAACACACAAACGAGCTCTAGACCTTGGGATTAAGACATAAATCTTAATATTTTAAATTTATTTATTTATATTACAAAATTAGTTTTTATTCTTTAAATATTATTGATTGATCCACTATTAAAAATTCAGTGATCCAAGGGGTTGGTTATATAAATTGTATATGTACGTTCCTTTATTTAGATTTAGAAGGACGTCATCTTATTATTAGTATGTTAATGTGGTACTTGAAATATCTTATTTTTTATCGATCCTGAAGTCGCAGTTTGGTGTCCACGCTGCCTAATTATTCATGCATGTCGGCAGTGAGATTTACCTCTGACGCTGCCGTCCCCATAGATGACGAAGCGGTCCAGCGGTGGCGCCGCCTTGGACGGGTGTTTGTTGTCGTGGTACGGCCAGCCGGCGATGGAGTTGCAGCATATGTAGGTGTAGGGAACGCCGGCGGCCTCGACGGCTCGCCGAACCCTTCTCTTTCTGTTGTAGAGGCTCAGTGCCGGCTCCACCGGGTTCGCCTTGTCGATGTCGTGCCCGAACTCCGACGGCAGGAACCGCTGCCACACCAGCGCAAGGCAAAGCTATCGCCCATGCATGACGCCCTTGTCCATGCAAAACAATAGCAGCAGTACTCGTTGTGTAACACGTACCTTGACGGTGCCCGCAGCTTGGATGGCGTCGAGCAAGCAGAGCTGATCCAGAATGCTCTCGCCGCCAACCGCGGAGATAACTACATGGATGTTGTTCTCTCTCAGAGTCTTCTCCATGAAGTCTTTATCGTCCACGGAACCCTGAAACACATCGGTAGTCCTCCTCCTCCTCATCATCATCGTCATTATTGAGGTTAACATACACGATAAACGAGATGAGAGCTCATGCAATATTACCTCCAAAATAATGGCTCCTTTCTCGCGGAGGGCTGCGGCGGTGGCCGCACGGGAGGGAGAAACGAAGGGGCCAAAGGTGCGGACGAGGACGTAGAGGGCATGGCCAAGGGCCAGGCCAGCCTCGGCGACGAAGCGGCCGATGTAGCCGGTGCCACCCACGACGAGGGTGGCTCCCGTGGTGGGCGCGAGCTCATGACCAGCGGCGGTGGAAGCCATGGCGGGGAGAATATGCTGAAAGAATTAGAGGGTGGGGAAGGAGCAGTGGGCGAAGCGAAGCGGCCGCCCGGGCTGATCATATAAAGCCACATGCACATGGGGAGACGTACAGGATCCATCCCTCCGACGGTCTTGATTGCACCTAACCGTCAAGGATCGCCTATCGTGCACTTTGCTTTGCATTACCTCGTACATTACAGCCTTCATCATGTAATGTATGATGAACAGTACATGTTCATACTTGAGCAGTATCTGTATTTGCCGAATAGTAAATTTCCAGGGAGAGGAAGTGTTAGGTTGAAGTTATAGAATTGGAAGCATTGCTACGATGCAAACCGTGTCGAGGCTACCGGTGATGAGAATAACATCTTCTTGCACACGCGTTATACCGCGATTGATTGACCGGTCATCCTGATGTTATCATATCATTATTACTATTGATTGCAAGACTTTTCTAACCAGGAAAAGAAGTTGGGCGCACTAGGCACGAGGAACGGTGCCGTGGAACATCGGGTAGGATACGACGCGAGCTGTGGATCCCATTCGTAATTTCCACATGGTAAGACAAGATTGCATGCAAATATCTTTGTGGCCGGGAATAAGCCATCGTACGTGGGAAGGGACGATGGCGACAGCCAACATGTCGCACGTTTTGCCACTTTTAATTACCATTGACTATAATAAGATACTACACTAAGTCAACGAGTGTTTCCTCTCGTCTTCTTCTTTCTCCGCCTCCCTCTCTTCCAATCTCAATCTGTTGTATCCCATCGCTGCTTCTGGATCATCTGGAAGAAGAAAAACCTGCTCTTGTATCCCATTGCTGTTTCAGGATCACCTGGTAGAAGAAGAAGAAGAGTATGGTGACCGGGAACTGTCGAAGGTCTTTGGGAAGACCGTTAGGTACGGCTTAGACGTCTCCTTCAGCTTTAGTCTGACTAACACAGTTCCCCAAGTATCCCAAAAGAAGGGAAAAAGGCAAAAGAGGTTAGCCAGCCGACCATCTTTCCGAAGCATTTCATTTTTGATTAAAAAATTGTTATATTAATAATTTTATTTAATTATATATTTTTTTTAAAAAATTAGATTTTATATTCTGTTTTAATTTTTGACCAATTTTTTCTTATTATTATAGAAATATCATGAATTCATATAAATTTGTTTGACATTTAAGTTTCTACATTGGTCCAAAACACCTAGTAAAATTTTGGGTTAGGAAAAATATTTTTTAATATATTATCAGGTGGTGGTACTACTAGGTTGGGTAGTGGTACCGCCCAATACAGCCCTCCTAGCGGTGGTATCATCAGATTGGACGGTGGTACCACCCAGTGTAAGTGGTAGTACTGTCCGTGCCCGGAAAACCCAGGATGAGATATTTCTAGGCTCCAAGTTTGAATCAACTTGAATCCTATAAATACCTCTCTCATCCCTGGTTAAAGCACACAAGCACAGAGAGTTTAAAAAGGGAAAAATGTTGTAGAAATCTCTTGTGAGAATTCTCTTCAAGCTCTAAGTGTTAGAAAAGTTTGAGAGATGAGTGAGTGCTTGTAAAAGTTGACTCCTAAACCTGTGAAAAGGAGAAGAGGGGTGTAAGAAGGAGGTTGATCTTCACTTATTAAAGGAAGATCGTTAGTGGATGCTAGTGGCCTCGACGGAAGAGGAATCGGAGGAGTAGATGTAAGTCACGACGATCGAACCACTATAAATCAGTTTGCATATTTATTTTACTATTTATCTTAGTTGCAAACTGCTTTCCTTGCTTTACATCTATTATGCATCTTCCGTATGCTTTCAAGCTATTTTTACGAAAACACTTTCAAGTTAAGTTTCCTAAATTAATTTTTAACGTAAATGGGTTTTATCATACGAAGATTTTTTGAACCCGCGTAACTTTTACCGCTGCACTAATTCACCCCTCCTCTTAGTGCCGACTCTTGATCCTAACAATTGGTATCAGAGCTTCGTTTTTCATATTTGGTTTGACACCCAAATAGAAAAGGCTCTTTTCGGCTTTCAAGAGGATTACTCTCTCATTCGTCCCCCCTTTTTTAATGGAACAGACTACACTTATTAGAAAACTCGAATGAGATTTTTTTTGCTTTCATTGAATCTCGATTTATGGCACATAGTTGAATTTGGTTTTCGAATATCTTCTCTTCCAATAAGCCATAGGAATTATTTGGAGAAGAAGATGTTTTCCCTAAATGCAAAGACTATGAATGTATTATTTTGCGCCTTAGATAAAACTGAGTTTAATCGAATTTCTATGTGTGAAACGACTTTCGATATTTGGCACACTATTGAAATCACATATGAAAGCACTAGCAAAGTTAAAGATTCGAAAATCAACTTTTTAATGCATGATTTTGAACTTTTTTTAATGAAACCAAGTGAAACCATCGTTGACATGTACACCCGTTTTACGGATGTCGCCAATGGTTTAAAAGCTCTTGGTAAAATTTTTTCGAATCTTGAACTTGTGAATAAAGTTTTGTGCTCACTTTCTAAAACTTGGGATTCAAAAGTAACCGCTATTCAAGAATCGAAAAACTTGAACTATTTCCCTCTCGAAGAACTAATAGGGTCTTTGATGAGCTATGAAATGACATGCAATGCACGTCAAGAATTTAAGAACCACCTTCTAAAGAACAGGAAGGATTTCAAACTAAGAACAATTGAAGACCACTCGAGTATAAGCTCAAGTGATGGTGAACTTGAACTCATCACTGATAAATTATTAAAGAACAAAAATTAAACATATTGGGATGAATCAAAAATTAAAGAACAATGGTTGCTTTGAACGCAAGAAGAAAAATACAAATTGGGATGAATCGAGCTCCTCCGAAGATGAGGAGAAAATTAACAAAGGCAATGTGGCAAGAACACAACTACTTGCTTTGAACAAAAAGAAAAATACTTGCTTTGAACACAACTAGGAGAATAAAAAGAATACAACTACTTACTTTGAATGCAAAAAGAAAAATATAAATTGGGATAAATCGAGCTCCTCCGAAGACGAGGAGAAAATCAACAAAGGCGAGGTGGCAAACTACGCCTTAACGACTTTCGACATTGAGGTAATCAAAATGCCTTTAGTTTATTTTGAAATTACATAATGCTTATCATGACTTATTTTTAATTTAGTTTAAGAAAATTAAATATTGTTTTTTGAATTGCATGTTTAATGAAAATACAAAAATAAAATTGGATCATGCTTACCTTTCTAATGATTTTAAAAATAATCATGAAAAATATATATTTTATGATAAACAAACAAAATGATTTTGATTGAAAAATGAAATCATGCTTGATGAAACAATGTAATTTGATATCATGCCTAATAAATTTATTTTTCGAAATTATGCATGAAGATTTTAGTGATTTATGAATTATCAATCTTTGCCGTAATGAAAGTTCTTTTTTGGTTTTAAATATTGATGCATGTTTTTTATTTAGCATAAATAAAAAAGACATATTTAAATGAAATAAATCAGATGAATTGAAACAACTAAAAAGAGGAAAGGTTTCTCGTTGAAAAATTTATATTTTTGACTTTATCGATTTTTCCAAAAAGGAGATTAATGAAAACATGTAAATTATGCTTTTATGAATCTCATGGATTATGAAAATGATTTGAATTTAATGGATTTTATCGAAATTATGATCTTGATTTCTCATAATTTATAACTTGAAATCATTTATGAAAAAAGATCTTCTATTATGGGTTCTTGTATCTTCTTATTGAGATTTATCCATATGAATCATTTTTTTTGGAATTATAATTTTTGTGATTCAAAATGAATGGAGAGATTAATGAATCTATCTATGTTTTTCTTTTTGTGAATCTCTTGAAAGTAATTTTGATAATTTTGATGATTTGAATTTAATGGGTTTTATCGAAATCATGATCATGATTTCTCATGATTTATAACTTGAAATCATTTATGAATCAAGATCTCCTACTATGTGTTCTTTTATCTTCTTATTGAAATTTATCAAAATGAATCCTAATTTTTTCATAATTATAACTTTTATGATTCATAATAAATTGAGAGATATTATATATGAATCGAGATCATTTACATGACATCTTTTTGCTATAGGAATGTCTTCATCTATATCATCATCTTGATTTCTCGATATTCGATATATTATATTTTTCTATGAATCAAGATTTTTCATACTATGACTCTTCTTGGTATTCACTAAAAAGGATATATTCAAATTAACAATGATATGCTACTTGACATCTTGATAATTTATGACTTCAATTTTAATATGTAAAATTCATTGTATTCATGAAATGTTTATCTCATCACTAAGTTCTTGATATTTTTCATGTGATGATATGAATACTGTGATCTTGACATTCATGGCTTGATTTTTCATCTTTGTAACCTTACCTTTATCATAATTTGAAAATTGATGTAAACGGTCTTTTCTTCTTTTTGACAATGACAAAGGGGGAGCAAAACTTGCTAGAAAATAAATTTGCTAGCTTGCACAATTTGAAAAAAGGCAAACTTGCTAGCTTGCCAATCTAAAAAAGGAAGCAAAAGTGCTATCTTGCCTATCTCAAAAGGCAAAATATGCTACCTTGCACTTTGCAACGGAAGCAAAATTGCTGGCTCAAACATTGCAAAGGAAGCAAGAATTGCTAACTTGCAACTTGCATATTTCAAGAAGCAAGTGTTGCTTTCTTGAACATCTCTAATTTGCTACCTCAAAAGAAGCAAAAGTGCTATCTTATATGTTGTAAAACTTGCATATCTAAAACTTGATAGCTTGCACTAGCTTACATGATGATAAAACTTGATATTATGTTTTTCATGCAACGAATTGAACTTGTATTCCAAACACATGAATAGTTGGACTTCTCCTTTTTGTTGATGACAAAGGGGGGGAGAAGTATGTTGATGTCATGCATGATTTGATCATGACATGTTGCTTGAATTTTTGAATCTAAGAGTTTCTATCAATATGATATATTGATAGGGGGAGTTTGGTTAAACTCTGGGAGTTAAGGTTAACTCCGTTGTCGATTGGTTGTCATCATAAAAAAAGGGGAGATTGTTGAATCTCATATTTTGATGATGAAACCAATTGATAAGTGTTTATGATTTGATCTATATTTTGAGTGACACAAGATGCTTCAATCAAGATAAGACAAATAAAGCAGGAAAATCATGTTGTGCCGGGGGAAAACATGTCAGAAGATTGGACGTCGGGCCGGAGGAACGTTCGACGTATTGATAGAAGGCTTCAGACCGTGGATTTGGGCATCGAGCCAAGAAGAGCAGATATTCCGCCAAGGATATCGGAGTTGCAGAGTCAACTAGTCGATTGGGCAATAGGCCATAAGAGAGGACGATGTGCCGAAGAATCGGACGAAGAGTCGAGGGACCAATGACATGCCGGACAACTTGATTAATGCTTAGTATTAATTATCTAGATCGAAGTGTGTTTTACATGTGCAGGATTAACTATGATAGCAAGGCATAAAGAAAAATGAAGTCCCAGAGTCAAGGACGCGATTTTGTTGGGAATTCAAGAGTTCGTCGGAAGTTCGGACGTTCTGTCACGAATGGTCGTCGCGCGCCCGGAACAACTCCGTTCAACGAACCGTTCGTCGCTCTCATCTATATGTACAGCTACTTGGCAGCCTATTTTGCCTTGGTTTTGAGTCATTTTTCTTGTAAAAATGTAAGTTCGAATAAGCTACAGCGTTACAAAGCGACCGCTCACCGAACCGAGCAAAACAGCCCCAAAATAGTCCAAAACAACTCCGTTTTCGTGTGTCACAAGCTGATTTCTGGAATCTGCCTCCGCTCACCAAAATGTTAGCTATCTCAGCCCCTTGGAACCCCCCGGGTGGCACAGGGTTGGATGGGGCTTCGGTATAGTACCGAGCTGTCACGGACAAACTTCTAAACAAGGTGTTTGATGTAATGCTTATGTATGTCCGTGTCGTTTGGCATGTTCATGCCTTGTACAGAATGTAAAGGGGCAGCCGAAGGCTTATAAGTCCCATTTTAGTTGGGTTGGTGGCCTCTTTAGGCTTGTAAATAAAGGTTGTATCATGTGGACACGTGCGAGAGCTTTTCGGTCTGTAATGGACCATTTTACCCTTTGTTGTGCCACTGTTCAGAGCTTGTAAAGTCTGTTTGTAATTTGCTTTGTCTATGAAGTGTTTTTCGGACATGTTTGCTTGTGGATCTCGTTTGAGGCGTTCTCTTTAACCCGTTCTCTCTTTTGTTGGTCCTAAGGGACAATGGGAGGCTTCGGGGAGGCCGACCTTTGCGGACGGACGCGCAAGGGTGCCGCACGACTTAGGCAAAACCAGCTAAGTCCGTGTCATATGGTATCAGAGCGGGACAAGCACTCATAGAAACACTTGACATGCAAACGTGGGGGACCTAGCGGGCTGCGTTGAGGGCTGTCAACAACGCGCGACCGTTTGAGGGAAAACAGGCATGGAGATGTAGGGAAAAGAGTCGCTCAGAGGAGCAGGCATCTGAAATTGGCATTCAGAGGAATGGCCAACCCTTCGCGCAAGAGGCACCACGAGAACAGGCAAGCTTGGAAGAATTTGGAGCGCACAAAGGTTGGGATGGCTGAGTTTGAGCTACGGCTCAACGTTGACAACTATACTTGATGGTGCTCTAGGCAAGCGAGGCGCTTGGCAAGAATGAGACCATGCAAGGTGGAATGAGTTGCGCAACGACCAAAAGAGTTATGCAAAGCTCACAGAGGTGAGGGGAATTGCTAACTCGAAGAATTTGGTACTCATGCATGGGCTTGTATGCGGACGACGGAATGTTCGTGGCCATCCCAAGGCGACCGAGACTCGGCGCTATGGAGCATTGAAACTTTCTCTTTGGCAAGCGTAGGATACGTCCGTAGGAGGCTGAAGTGTGCAATGAGTTCAGCATGTTGCTAGGCCTTGAGGGGTGCAGTGGGGGCTGTATTGACGTGGAGTCGCAATCTAGCAAGTGCGTTTGCAGGAGGCAGAACAATGCACAGTTTGTTCAGCAGATCGGAGTAGTCCAAGGGGATGGTGGTCTCTGAAATGAAGAGAGATGTTGCTCCAACGGGATAGTTATACAGGAGGGATAAGTCCCGGCTCTCCAGAGGGAGAATCATGTGAGACGGACCTCACATGTTGAGGAGGAGTACCTCACAAACAACAACTCCACGAAGCTCGATGGACTGAGCAAGCGGCGAGGAGTTGTCGCATGATCTCGCTCGAGAGAATGCATTGGTGGATGCATTGCGAGATCAAGTGGGGGAGCGACCTGAAGCAACTTAAATTAAGGCACACTTGGAGTCGATATGGAGATCGGACTCAAGGGAGGGCTGACCTGTGGAATAGTGGGCACGAGGGCCACCATCGACTCAATGCGAAAACGAGGAGTGGAGCAACTTGGGCGTAACTTGGTGAAGTACCCAAGCCGCATGAAGGGAGTCAGCAGAGAAGTTGGAACATGGAGCAGAAGCACAGTGCTTTCCTTAGACAGAGGTCAAAGACATGAACTCTTGCAGAGGCAAGAGTAGGATCATGTTGTTCCATGGGTCCTTCATTCTGACGGAGCGGACTCATCTTGCATGGTGCCAAAGACGAAGGGAGCTTCTAGGCACATGCACCTTATCTCGGAGGAGCATTTGATGGAGGAACTAAGGCGACTCAATTTGCGAAGGCGAAGTTGGGTTCAGAAGGCCTTAGCACGGGGCAAGAGGACGCAGAGGCGGGTACTCTTGAAGAATATGCCACAATGTTGCCATTCAAAGTTGCCATGAAGGAAGCGGTGCGCAGCGGAGATTGTGCTGGTAGGGGCAGAGGCCCAGGATCCAGACAATGGTGCACAAATTACAGTGAAGTCGGTGGACTTCGGGAGCTACTAGGCGACGGACTGTCCTAGAGCGGTGCTTCATCTAGGTGTGACCCAAGAGTGGGTGGATGAAGGTCGATTGCCAAAGGAGCGAACAAAATCGAAGGTGGAGGAGACCCTGCGATGTATTGGCAGAGGCCACACATGGAGGGGTCACAATTCGAGTTTATTCCACAAGGATCAGAATGCAATGGAGATGTCACCAGGAGGCGACATGGTGCAGCGGATCGTGGTGGGACAGTTCGTGGCAATGCGATACACACGACAGAGTCCCGGGAGGGACTAGATCATATGGAGGTATGATCGGGAGCTACTGGGAGCTCCACTTCGGTGAACAACACGACGGCAAGAAGGGCTATGGATTCAAGGAGTGAAGGCCATGGTACCGCAGAGGCGGGTCTTCCGTGCGTGCATCGAATTTTGCATCGGACGAAAACCTTGGTCATCAGCATATGGGGGCTGTGTTCCACTAAGGGAAAAGTTCGAATGCAAGTACCAGTGAGTTCCATGGGAGGGACTTGATCATGCAGAGGTATGATCGAAGCAGCTGGAGAGTTGGACTGCTCCAGAGCTCATATTCGCTTAAGGGAGCCCGACAAGTCAGAGGACAAGGTCGAGAAAGCGAACGTTGCTACCAAGGAAGCTAAGGAGAACAGAATCGGTGCAAACTCTACAACGTGATGGCAGAGGCCATGCATGGGAGTTGCAGTCTGTCTTTCCATCGACAAAACGGACTGCTTGGAAAACACAGAGGTATTGAAGCAGGGGGTCGAAAGGGGCGAGGAAGCGACGACGAGTCCAGAGGGACTTAGCTACCCAAAATCAAGCATCAGTTAGAATGGAGGTGGACTCAGAGGAGTGTCAAAGAGACATATCTACTGATTGTGAAGAAAAGGGATTCAGAGGCGAGGCGACGGATAGTAGCGCCATGGGCATGGCAGCGCCATGGTACCGCAGAGGCGGGACTTTCGTGAAAGTCATTGATCCCTTGCTCTCACGGAGGGAGAGCGCTTGGTCGTGAAAGGGGCCGAGGAGGTGGAGCATGCAGAGGCAATCTCCAAGTACCGAGACAAGGCTGAAGGGCAGAGGCCAAGAAACTTCATAGGACCGGTGTCAACAAGTTTCTCATCAAGATAGCTGTAAGTGAAGGACTTCGGGTCATGCAAGAGTGCACGACCAAGGAACGAAGCAAGCAGTACGCGGTGCTGTACCTTTGCTACTCAGTGTAGTAGGCGGCAGGGTTGATGGAGAAGACGGTACAATCCCAGAGGCGACCTCATCTATCAGAGAATTACTCCAAGTTGGGGTGAAAACTTCCTGCATTCCAGAAGTTCAACGGCATTGAGAAGGTGAATCACAGTAGCTAACTCAACGCAAGAAGTGCAAACACTTCAAGTGCTTCAGAAGTGTGAGCAAAGAGCAGGCGAAGACCAGTAACCAGCTCGATGCATGAAGTACAACCTCGAGGAGGCGGGCGAAGTCAAGTAACCTTTGCCTTCTCAACTCTTAAGAGAATGGGCGAAACCGAGTACCCCAGTTCTCTTATCTATCTAGCAGAGGAGCTCTGCACAAGTTCAAAGACCCTTCGAAGATAATGGAAGACAATAGTTGTCAAATCCTCACCAACGGTGATCAGTGCTACTGAGAGTAGATTGTCCGCCTCATTTCCCAACGAAATACCAATCGAAAGCGGAAGTGATGCGAACCTACTTGGATGTGACAACTAACTGAAAGAAGAGTCAATGAGCAGATTTTGTGGAGGAAGGACCCAAAACTTCAGAAGTTTGCGAGGCGATGCTCGTTAAAGCTCCAACAAGCATCCACCCAGTTCAAGCAGCATGTGGAAATTTTGAGAGACTGGCGCAATAAGGATGGTCTTTTTCCTTCATTTGGGGGATCCGTAAGAATCAACAATGATCAACACAACTCAGCCAACCCCACACCGGAGTCAAGAGTCATTGGTGAGTTGAAGCAGCATGGCGGATCAAAGGTTCGACTACTCAGAAACAGCAGCGGAGAGCAGCTGGGAGCCAGGAGGCGCATTGCAGCTAGAGCAGAAGATTGAAGACTTAGCAAAGGTGAAGAGTTGCAATGTTCACAAAGGCTTCAACGAGGACGTCGAAGGGATAAGTGGGGGAGAATGTCACGGACAAACTTCTAAACAAGGTGTTTGATGTAATGCTTATGTATGTCCGTGTCGTTTGGCATGTTCATGCCTTGTACAGAATGTAAAGGGGCAGCCGAAGGCTTATAAGTCCCATTTTAGTTGGGTTGGTGGCCTCTTTAGGCTTATAAATAAAGGTTGTGTCATGTGGACACGTGCGAGAGCTTTTCGGTCTGTAATGGACCATTTTACCCTTTGTTGTGCCACTGTTCAGAGCTTGTAAAGTCTGTTTGTAATTTGCTTTGTCTATGAAGTGTTTTTCGGACATGTTTGCTTGTGGATCTCGTTTGAGGCGTTCTCTTTAACCCGTTCTCTCTTTTGTTGGTCCTAAGGGACAATGGGAGGCTTCGGGGAGGCTGACCTTTGCGGACGGACGCGCAAGGGTGCCGCACGACTTAGGCAAAACCAGCTAAGTCCATGTCAGAGCGTTGAACACTCATTCACAAGTTCACACGTTGCCTTGACAGGAACTTATTGTCACGCTCGGGACTCGGTGAGCAGTTATTTGTGGGCTTGCAGCTATTTGTTCAACCTTCTAAAGCCCTTGTTTTCCCCCTCTCCCTTTTTTCTCTTGTGCATGCAAGGTGCTCGCTGAATTGTTTGTAAAGCTTACCCTTTTCGCGAGACTTCGGGACTTGTCCATCGCTCGTTCTTTCAAACTAATCAACTTTCTCTTTTACAGGCCCTTCGGGACCTGCGAGAGCTTACAAGTGGGCTGATCTTTGCGGAGCAATATCGCAAGGGCGAAGTGCGACTTAGGCAATGCAAGCTAAGTTCACGTCTTGGCCGCAAGGGTGCCTCACGCCTTAGGCAATTCTAGCTAAGGCTGTGACATTGTGGTTTCAGAGCGTGCAAGCATTTCGAGCGAGCAGCGAAGGAACTTCGCATCTTCGCCATGGCAAAGCATCGTGGCGAATCAAGCAAGACGGGGCAAGCCGGACCCTTGCCCCAAGCAGTCGTAGGTGGGCTGCATGTGCATACTCACTCTCATGCTGTTGGAGCCACTCAAGAGGAGCGCGGCAGCGAACATGATGAGCGAGAAGTTGGCTACTCTCCGCGAGTGGAGGAAGCACAATCTGGAGCACTAACTAGGAAAAAGAGTCACAAGGAGAGACTCACAACGGCGGAAACCCACCTAGATGTTCTTGAAGCGAGCGTGGAGGAACTCTACCATGGCCAACAAAGGCTTATCGGGGTAGAGAGCTTGCAAGAGGAAGCGGAGTCCAGGATCGACAAGGTCGAGGCCCTAGTCGACCGACTGTTAGATGACACCAAAGACTCCTTGCAACACCTGCAGGAAGTTGTGGCAGAACTCACTTTAAGGGTGACTATGCTCACTAGAGCACTAAATGCGGGAGGAAGCAACACCTGCGTTGCACTGCCACAAAATTTGAGGGCACCCGAGCCTCATGAATATGGAGGGGCTAGAGATGCCAAAGAGCTTGAGAACTTTCTATTCGACATGGAACAATACTTTCAAGCTACGAGGCCCGATTATGAAGATACCAAAGTTTCTATAGCAATAATATATCTGAACGGAGATGCAAAACTTTGGTGGTGAACCCGTTGGGAGGAGATCCAATAAGGTCGGTGTCGAGTCGACATATGGGAGGACTTGAAGCGGGAGTTGAGAACTCAGTTCCTACCAGAGAACACAGAGTTTGTCGCAAGAAGGAAGTTGAGACAACTCCACCAGAGTACCACCATCCGAAACTATGTGAAACAATTTTCTGCACTAATGCTGGACATATAGGACATGTCCGAGAAGGACAAGTTGTTCAGCTTCCTCGATGGTTTGAAGCCATGGGCTCAACATGAGCTAAATTAAAGGAATGTTACCGATGTGGTCGGGGCAATTGCTGCTGCAAAAAGGCTCACCGACTTTGTTTCCTCTGAAGACCCAAGGAGAAGGAAACAATCTTCAAGCAATCGCCCTCCAAAACATTCTCGAGTGAAGGAGCTCGGGGGCGAACAAAAAAAGAATGGTTCCCACAAAGGGCCAAACCCGAAAGGCAAGGCCTCAAAACCCGAAGGATGTTTCTTGTGCGGAGGACCGCACATAGTGAGGGAGTGCCCACAAAAATAGGCACTCAATGCTTTGACGGCTTCCATCCACCCCCCCCCCCCCCCCCCCCGATCGGATAAGGGCAAAGCTGTTGCTCTTAGTTCGAGTAGTTCTGAATCCAGCAGCGACGACAAGGAGTCGCAAGGACCCCGAATGGGAGCAATGTGTTTGTTGAATGCCATGCGGGGTCAAGTGGGGGAGAACATCAAGACAAAGCTACAAAAAGCACGAAGTAGTGAGCTGATATATATAGACATCAAGCTAAATGGCCAAACGACCCGTGCAATGGTGGATATGGGCGCTACCCACAACTTCATAGCCGATCGAGAAGCATAGCGACTTGGGTTGATCTTGGAGAAGAGCCCAAGCCGAATGAAGGCGGTGAACTCGGAGGCCAAGCGAATCTCCAAGTTGGCGAAGGGAGTTCCCATCAAAATCAGGACATAGAGCGAGAACACCAACATGATGGTCGTGCCACTAGATGACTTCTAAGTGATTCTTGGAATCTAGTTTATGCACACGATGAAGTTGGTGCCAATGCCGTTCTTGAACTCCCTATGTATGATGGGAGGTGATGACCCCTGCGTGGTTCCCGTCTCTCGGAGAGGAACCAAGGAGCCACAACACATATCGGCATTACAACTGAGAAAGGGGTGCGAAAAGGCAAATTAACATTCGTGGCTGCTATGAAGCTAGAGCCACTCAATGAGAGGCCATTCAAGAACCTGTTGTGGTGGCGAACGTCCTTAAAGAGTTCAATGACGTTATGCCACCCGAGTTGCCGAAGACTCTTCCACCACGCAGAGGCGTGGATCACAGCATCAAGCTGGAGCCAGGAGTGAAGCCTCCAGTGAGACCACCCTACCGCATGTCCTCACCAAAGTTGGCAGAACTCAGAAAAAAGTTAGGTGAATTGCTAAGCGGTGGTTTCATCCGTAGCTCTAAAGCACCTTTCGGAGCTCTAGTTCTCTTCTAGAAGAAACAAGATGGGAGCCTCCGATTATGCGTTGACTACCGAGCCCTTAACAAAGTGACAGTGAAGAACAAGTATCCCATCCCGCTCATCACGGACTTGTTCGACCAGTTAGGCAAAGCTAAGTATTTTTCGAAGCTCGACCTTCGGTCAGAGTATTGGTAGGTACGCATTGCTGAAGGCGACGAAGCAAAGACTACTTGTGTGACCAGGTATGGAGCGTTTGAGTTCTTGGTGATGCCTTTCGGCTTAACCAATGCTCTGGCCATGTTCTGCACTCTTATGAACCAGCTATTCAAGGAGTATTTGGATAAGTTTATGGTCGTCTACTTGGACGATATCGTCGTCGACAATCAAACGCTCGAGGAGCACGTCAAACACCATCGAACAATTTTCAAGGTTCTCAGGGAGAACACTTTATTCGTGAAAAGGGAGAAATACTATTTTGCTCAAATTGAGATCTTATTCTTGGGGCATCGAATCGGTGATGACTCTATTCGGATGGATAAGTTGAAGGTGCAAGCAGTTGCGGAATGATGAACTCCAAAGAAGGTGCCAGAGTTGAGATCCTTCCTTGGTTTCGTCAACTACTATCGACACTTCATAGCGGGGTACTCGAAGCGTGCAACTCCATTGATAGAGTTACTAAGAAAGAGCAGCCTTGGAAGTGGTCTAACAAATGTGAAATAGCATTCTAAGATCTGAAGGCTGCTGTTATGGAAGAACCAGTGCTCAAATTGCCAGACTATGGGGTGCCTTTTAAAGTCCATACATACAAGAGCCGCAAACTCAACGAGACTGAGCGGTAGTATCTAGTGCATGAGAAGGAGATGACAGTGGTGATCCACTATCTACGAGTTTGGCGACACTATCTCCTTGGATCGCGATTTGTGCTGAGGACAGACAACATCGCTCTAAGCTATTTCCAAACTTAGAAGAAGCTCTCCCCAATGCAGGCGTGATGGCAGGACTTCTTGGCTGAATTTGATATGGCAATGAAGTATAAGCCTGGGAAGGTAAATGTCGTGGCCGATGCATTAAGTCAGAAAGTGGAGTGTGTGAATGCCGCACAATTGGAGGGCGGAGGCTAAGCAAGTCAATTGTACTCCAACTTCCTTTCCAAGATCAGGGATGGACTATATAGTGACCCTTAGGCAGTTATCCTAATGCAGCTCATCAAAGAAGGCAAGGCACGACGATTTTGGGTCTTTGAGGGACTCGTTTACACAAAAGGGAATAGGGTTTATGTTCCCCAAGTGGACAATTTGAGGCGTGAACTCTTAAAAGAGTGTCACGATTCCCTTCGGGCTAGACACCCAAGCATTCATAGAACGTTGGCTCTCGTGGAGAGAGCCTTCTACTGGCCGAAGATGGGGACTGATGTGGAGGAATATGTTCAAACATGCCTTACTTGCCAATAAGACAAGGTGGAGCAGCGAAAGCCGGTGGGACTTTTGGAGCCGTTGCCCGTACCAGAAAGGTCGTGGGAGAGCATTTCCTTGGATTTCATATCAAGCTTGCCACTTGTAGGGAGACTCGGATCGATACTCGTGGTGGTCGATCAGTTTTCAAAGTATGCAACTTTCATTGCTGCTCCCCTACATTGTTCAGTAGAGGAGGCAGCCAAGCTGATGATGAAGGATGTGGTGAAGTATTGGAGAGTCCCGCACAATATCATTAGTGATCGAGACGCTTAGTGCTAGTCATATGTGCCCAGCAAGCCAATCACGTGAGTGATGGCACGTGTGACTTGATACAGAATCTTTTTGCTTATTATATTTTGGCGTATATCACTTTATAACTATTGCATAAATGCATATATATTGTGATGTCCTTGGATTTGTGCAATGGGAATCGGATCGTGATGAGATCACGATAATGAGACCGATTCACCTTTAAACACATATCCTAAATAATCCCGGTCATAGGTTACTCGAGAGGGACATCGTGATAACCGGATAGACTGGTGTGCTGTATACCCGTCCATATGATGGATGCAGCTGGTCTCATAGCTGCTCGTGTAGGGACACTAGGGATACAGTACAGGTGCTCATTGGAGAATGAGTTCACTGATTGATCCGCTTACGGAATGCTGGATGGTTGATGATGCCTTATTGTCAGACAGTGATTCCGTAGTCCTAGTGGTGTATCTGGTCCTTAGACTTGAGACACCAAGGATGTCCTGTATGAGTGCTCCACTCTTTGATACCAGACTTATAGGTTTGGCTGTCCCCAGATCTAGTACAGCTGGTCATTGGGAGTGGTAGTCGACCTTACGAGGGCTATTGAGTGTCAATAGAGGATCATCCACTCTCGGCGTCATGAGAGGAATATCCTATGTGTTCTTGCTCAGACAAATCCCTGGCCAGGGTCATTCGGGTTGAGAGAGAAAGAGTTCTCCGGGAGAATCCGATTAGAGCAAGACTCGAGTAGAAACCGTATGGGTCTGACAGCACCATGCTCGATATACGGTCTCTGGGATATTAGATGGATGAGGGACTATAGGTACATGGTAACTGAGGACAGACAGGTCCAATGGATTGGATTCCCCTGTATCGTCTGGGGACTACGGCGTAGTGGCCTAGTACTTCCGTAGTCGATGAGTCGAGTGAATTATTACAGAGATAATAATTCACTCAGTCAGAAGGAGTTCTGACAGGTATGACTCACGGCCAGCTCGATACTGGGCCTAGAGGGTCACACACATATGGTAGGCATTGCGATGAGTAGAGGTTCGGATATGAGATATCCGACGGAGCCCTGTCTTATTGGATGCAGATCCAATACCCACTAGGGAAAGGACCCATTAGGGTTTTGACACGGGATCTCTATAAATAGGAGGGATTCACAGCCTCATAGGCTAGAGTCTTTGCTTGCCTTTCCTATTCTCCTCTCCCTCTCCACCTCAGAGTAGGCCTGGAGTTTTGAGGAGCGTCGTCGCAACCCTGCTGTGTGGATCACCGCTAGAGAGGAGGACGCTTGACCTCCTTCACCCTCTCCTAAGGATCTGCAAGGAAACAGGGATATACGATCTCCCTAGGTAACACAATCTCTATACGCAGTTTTGTGTTTTTGCGGATTTTGCGCACCAATCTTCGCACGACGACGAACATCTTTTTGGGAATCGGGGATTTTTGTTTTCTTGTTCTTCCGCTGCGCATATGATGTCGCCCCCCTATGATTTCCCAACAGTGGTATCAGAGCCAGGTTGTTCGTGCGAATGATTGGTTTTGAACTGCGTGTATTGTGTTTAGGAAGAATTTTGACGTCAAAATCGTTGACGCAAAAGCGAGGAAGGGCAGCAACAGTTGCTGCCCTCGATCTGCATGCCTGCAGCCACCTGCAGCGGCAGCCGCACCCGCAGCCGCAGCCAGGCAGCACAGCGCCGGCGCATGCGCAAGCGCTGTGCCTGCAGCAGCCGGCCGGCGGCCTGCTTGCAGCAGGCTTGCCGCCGGCGGGGCTGGCAACCCACGGGCAGAGGCGCCGCAGGGCAACGGCGCCTGCCGCCGAAAGGAAGCGGCGTCTGCCGCCGCTGCTCCCGCGGGCGGAACTCCCCCCACAGGGGCGGCCGCCCGGCGGGACAGCACAGCCTGCGGAGGCAGCGGCGCCCGAAGGGGGCGCCCACCCGCAGCGGCATCGCCGCCAGCGGGCGTGCCGCCTGCAGGCGAGGGCAGCGCCCTCGCCCCGCCGCACAGGCCGCCGCCAGCAGGGTGGCGGCGGCGGCAGCGGCAGCAGAAAGAGGGAATTAGGGTTTTCTGGGAAAAAGACAGTTTTGCCCCTCGGAATTTGAGAAATTCTAGTTTCTGTCTTTTGTCCAAATTACGAAAATACCCTTAGGAATTGAGAAATTCCCTACATGTCCCTGATTTCAGAAAAATATTAATTAATTAAAAGGTTTAGTTGATTATTATTTTTATTATTATCTAGTAGTCCTACATGATGATGATTATTTATACATGTGATGTATGATGTGTGGACGGATGATCATGGACCGTGTGATATGTGTACTTGTGATTATTATTATTGAGGTCTGCGAACCTCCATTATATTTCTCGTTTATTGTCGGGCCTGCGTGCCTATGATTAAGTTGTAATCACATGAGGAGGCGCAGCGGGAGCGTGGATGCGACAGCGGGACCCACGAGACGGACGATCGTGATGCATGGAGATGCATCAAGATGTCGACGAAACCGACGAGGACGAGATGGACGATCACAGGGCATGGAGATGCACCGTTGCACACATAGATCTTGATGTGAGTGATTAGGCCTACTGGCTCGGGCCTAATCATATTAGGTTGTGGTCCATGATCATCTGATGTGATTGCTTATACACATACTAGATAAGTATATATATTTGCATGCGATGTAGATATATATTAAATATGTATATGTGTGACATGTCATATTAGGAGACCAAATTATAGAAACATCTCTCGATAATATTAAGTCGGTAAACGTGAGGCAATTAGATTGACCCACGTGGCCTTCCATCGTTATGAGTAGGAACCGAATCCCGGTGTAGATTGAGTTGGTCGAGTCCCTCGAGACTCACCTATATCGCGATTCGCTATCTTGCTTACGACATAGAGATGTCACCGGTGACCTGAGGACATGGTATGCTTGGTCGAGTCCCTCGAGGGTATATCATCAAATCAGACTCATCTTGTAACGAAGGTGTTGACTTAACCGAGCATCATGGTTGGTCGAGTCCCTCGAGGCCATGGTGATTCGGAGGCCGAACAGGACGGGAATCACAAGGAGTTATGATCGGCAAGAGTTGCCTACCTTTTAGGCTTAGTGTGATTGGTCGAGTCCCTCGAGGTTACACTAAGACGCTGATTGGATCCTGATCCCCACTAGAAGTCTGCCGGAGACTTCCGTTTCACGTGCTGAGGGTGTCGCGTGACTCGTTAGTAAAATAGTGGGAGCATATTAAGATAGAAGTCCATATCTTGATAGTTTATTTCTTGCAAAATCTGCATGTTATTCATTTTTGCTACATCTTTATTTTCAGAAAATGTCGCTTTCAAATCCCTTACGTGGCATACTTGATGTCAACCGCCTCACTGGTCCAAATTATACGGATTGGCTCCGTAACTTGAGAATTGTTCTCACAGCGGAGAAAATCGTGTACGTCCTTGATACAGTGATGCCTACGCCCGAAGAAGGGGCAAGCGAGGATGAGATCGCTCGCTACGTGAAGTACATTGATGACTCCACTCTTGCTCAGTGCTATATGTTGGGCTCTATGACTCCAGAGTTACAGAGACAACATGAAAAGATGGATGCCAGATCCATTCTCCTACATGTCCGTAAATTGTTTGAGGAACAGGGAAGGACTCAACGATATGAGATATCCAAGAGCCTTTTCCGCGCTAGGATGACTGAGGGGACATCGGTTCAGAACCATGTCCTAAAGATGATTGAGTGGATAGAGAAACTCACAGGTCTAGGAATGGTCCTAGAGGATAACTTGTGTGTGGACATTGTGCTTCAGTCCCTACCAGATTCCTTTTCACAGTTCATAATGAATTTTAATATGAACAAGCTTGAAGTGACTCTCCCAGAGCTCCTCAATATGTTGAGGGAGGCAGAGAGTACTATTAAGAAAGAGAAGCCAGTTCTCTACACTGGTGAGACCAGAAAGAAAAGGAAAGCAGAAAGGTCCCTTAAGAAGGGAAAGGGCAAGGGCAAACAAGGTAAAGCAAAGGTTGCTAAGAAAGACCCAACAAAGGACAAAGGCCAGTGCTTCCACTGTGGTAAAGATGGGCACTGGAAGAGAAACTGCAAAGAGTACCTTGCAGAAAGGGCGAAACAAAAGCTTGATGAAGCTTTAGGTACATTCATGATCAGTCTCCATTTGTCAGACTCTTATGATAACACATGGGTATTAGATACCGGTAGTGCTTATCATATATGCAATTCGTTGCAGGTTCTGGCAAGGCCTAGGAGACTAGAGAGAGGCGAGATGGACCTAAAGATGGGTAATGGAGCAAAAGTTGCTGTATTAGCTGTTGGCGAGGTCGCTCTACATCTGCCTAGTGGAGCTTTTATTGCATTAGATGCATGTTATTTTGTTCCTTCTATTATCAAAAACATTATTTCCATTTCATGTTTAACAGTTAGTGGATATAAATTTGTTTTTGAGAACAATGGTTGTTCGATATTATTAGATGATAAGATCATCACGAAAGGAACATTGCATAATGGTTTATTTATGTTAGACACCACTCCACATATCATGAATGTAAATGTGTCTAAGAGGAAACGAGATGAGGTGAACAATGTATACCTGTGGCATTGTAGGCTAGGTCACATCCATGGAAGAATGATTCAAAAGTTGCTAAATGATGGATATCTAGATCCATTCGACTATGTGTCATATGCAACTTGTGAGCCTTGCATTCGTGGAAAACTGACCAACTCTCCATTTAGTGGAACTGGAGAGAGAGCCACTGAGTTGTTGGAACTCATACATAGTGATGTATGTGGACCCATGTCAACTCATGCCATTGGAGGTTACTCCTACTTCATTACATTTACTGATGATTTCTCAAGGTATGGATATGTGTACTTAATGAAGTACAAGTCCGAGGCCTTTGAGAAATTCAGAAAGTATAAGAATGAGGTGGAGAACCAGACTGGAAAGAGTATCAAAACTTTTCGATCAGATCGAGGAGGTGAGTACTTAAGTACAGAGTTTACTCACTTCCTCAAGGACCATGGGATATTATCCCAATGGACACCTCCTTATACACCTCAGCTCAATGGTGTCTCTGAAAGGAGAAATCGTACATTATTAGATATGGTACGGTCCATGATGAGTTTCGCTGACCTACCCATCTCATTCTGGGGATATGCCCTAGAAACCGCAGCTTACCTTCTGAACAGAGTTCCAACTAAGTCGGTAGTGTCTACACCATATGAGATATGGAAAGGGAAGAAGCCTGATCTTAAGGTTGTTAAGATTTGGGGCTGTTCTGCCCATGTTAAAAGACACAACCCCGATAAGTTAGAATCAAGGACAGAGCGATGCAAATTTGTGGGATACCCCAAGGAAACTTGTGGGTATTATTTCTATCATCTCGAGGACCAAAATGTCTTTGTAGCTAAGAGAGCAGTGTTCCTTGAGAAGGAACACATTCTTGGCGGAGACAGTGGGAGAATGATAGAGTTGAGCGAAGTTAGGGAACCAAGCTCAAGCACCACTCTACAGCCCGAGTCTGTTCAGGTACCTAATACACAAGTATCAACTTTACGCAGGTCTGATAGAGTATCCCATCCTCCTGAGAGATATGTGGGACATATTAGAGCAGAGGATGTAGAGGATATTGATCCTCAGACCTACGAGGAGGCTATTATGAGTATAGACTCCGGGAAGTGGAAAGAAGCCATGAATTCTGAGATGGATTCTATGTACTCCAATAAGGTTTGGAACCTAGTTGATGCACCCGAAGGTATTGTACCCATCGGTTGCAAGTGGATCTTTAAGAAAAAGATCGGAGTAGATGGAAAGGTAGAGACCTATAAAGCAAGGCTAGTGGCTAAGGGGTATCGTCAAAGGCAAGGTGTTGACTACGACGAAACTTTCTCACCCGTAGCAATGCTAAAATCCATCAGAATTCTATTGGCTATTGCAGCACACTATGATTATGAGATCTGGCAGATGGATGTAAAAACCGCATTCCTCAATGGGAACCTCGAGGAGGAGGTGTATATGATGCAACCTGAGGGATTCGTGTCCAAGAACTGCCCAGATAAGGTGTGTAGGTTGCTTAGATCCATTTATGGACTAAAGCAAGCTTCCCGAAGTTGGAACATAAGATTTGATGAGGCAATCAGATCTTATGACTTCGTTAAGAACGAAGATGAGCCTTGTGTATACAGAAAGGTAAGTGGGAGCGCTATTAGCTTTTTGGTGTTATATGTGGATGACATCCTCATCATTGGGAATGACATAGGAATGCTATCCACAGTAAAGGCTTGGTTATCTAGACACTTCTCCATAAAGGACTTAGGAGAAGCATCCTATATCTTGGGGATTAGAATCTATAGAGATAGATCCAAGAGGATGCTTGGCTTGTCCCAGTCCAAGTACATAGAAACCATTGTCAAAAGGTTTGGCATGGAAAATTCCAAAGGGCAAACATGAATATGATACCTTATGCCTCAACAATAGGGTCTATCATGTATGCCATGCTATGTACTAGGCTTGATATAGCGCATGCTCTGAGTGTCACGAGTAGGTATCAAGCGGATCCAGGCTTGGAGCACTGGAAAGCAGTAAAGTGTATCCTTAAGTACTTGAGAAGGACTAAGGATCTTTTACTAGTATATGGAGGTAATAGCCTTAAGGTTGAAGGCTTCACTGACTCAAGTTTTCAGTCTGATGTCGATGATAGCAAGTCGAATTCAGGGTATGTGTACACCTTGAATGGAGGAGCAGTGTGCTGGAAGAGTTCCAAGCAAAATACTACTGCTGACTCGACCACAGAGGCGGAGTATATTGCTGCATCGGATGCAACAAAGGAGGGAGTCTGGATGAAGAAGTTCATCACAGATTTGGGAGTCGTGCCGAGTAACGAGGAGCCGACTTCCTTATATTGCGATAACTACGGGGCGATTACTCAAATAAGGGAACCCGGGTCTCATCAGAAGTGTTCTGAGGAGGTTCCAACTTATCAGAGAGATCGTAACCCGAGGAGAAATAGCAGTGGAAAGAGTTCCATCCGAAGATAACATTGTAGATCCACTGACAAAGCCGTTGTCTCAGATTGTCTTTGAGCGTCACAGGAGTCTGATGGGGATCAGACACATAGGTGATTGCCTTTAGGTCAAGTGGGAGATTGCTAGTCATATGTGCCCAGCAAGCCAATCACATGAGTGATGGCACGTGTGACTTGATACAGAATCTTTTTGCTTATTATATTTTGGCGTATATCACTTTATAACTATTGCATAAATGCATATATATTGTGATGTCCTTGGATTTGTGCAATGGGAATCGGATCGTGATGAGATCACGATAATGAGACCGATTCACCTTTAAACACATATCCTAAATAATCCCGGTCATAGGTTACTCGAGAGGGACATCGTGATAACCGGATAGACTGGTGTGCTGTATACCCGTCCATATGATGGATGCAGCTAGTCTCATAGCTGCTCGTGTAGGGACACTAGGGATACAGTACAGGTGCTCATTGGAGAATGAGTTCACTGATTGATCCGCTTACGGAATGCTGGATGGTTGATGATGCCTTATTGTCAGACAGTGATTCCGTAGTCCTAGTGGTGTATCTGGTCCTTAGACTTGAGACACCAAGGATGTCCTGTATGAGTGCTCCACTCTTTGATACCAGACTTATAGGTTTGGCTGTCCCCAGATCTAGTACAGCTGATCATTGGGAGTGGTAGTCGACCTTACGAGGGCTATTGAGTGTCAATAGAGGATCATCCACTCTCGGCGTCATGAGAGGAATATCCTATGTGTTCTTGCTCAGACAAATCCCTGGCCAGGGTCATTCGGGTTGAGAGAGAAAGAGTTCTCCGGGAGAATCCGATTAGAGCAAGACTCGAGTAGAAACCGTATGGGTCTGACAGCACCATGCTCGATATACGGTCTCTGGGATATTAGATGGATGAGGGACTATAGGTACATGGTAACTGAGGACAGACAGGTCCAATGGATTGGATTCCCCTGTATCGTCTAGGGACTACGGCGTAGTGGCCTAGTACTTCCGTAGTCGATGAGTCGAGTGAATTATTACAGAGATAATAATTCACTCAGTCAGAAGGAGTTCTGACAGGTATGACTCACGGCCAGCTCGATATTGGGCCTAGAGGGTCACACACATATGGTAGGCATTGCGATGAGTAGAGGTTCGGATATGAGATATCCGACGGAGCCCTGTCTTATTGGATGCAGATCCAATACCCACTAGGGAAAGGACCCATTAGGGTTTTGACACGGGATCTCTATAAATAGGAGGGATTCACAGCCTCATAGGCTAGAGTCTTTGCTTGCCTTTCCTATTCTCCTCTCCCTCTCCACCTCAGAGTAGGCCTGGAGTTTTGAGGAGCGTCGTCGCAACCCTGCTGTGTGGATCACCGCTAGAGAGGAGGACGCTTGACCTCCTTCACCCTCTCCTAAGGATCTGCAAGGAAACAGGGATATACGATCTCCCTAGGTAACACAATCTCTATACGCAGTTTTGTGTTTTTGCGGATTTTGCGCACCAATCTTCGCACGACGACGAACATCTTTTTGGGAATCGGGGATTTTTGTTTTCTTGTTCTTCCGCTGCGCATATGATGTCGCCCCCCTATGATTTCCCAACACTTAGTTCCTGGGACGATTCTGGACCAAGCTATTCAAATTGTTGGGGTCAAAGTTATACTTCTCTATAAGCCTCCACCCCTAGACGGATGGCTAGACTGAAAGGATAAACTCGCTCCTGGAGCAATATCTTCGGCACTATGTGAGTGCCAACCAATGAGATTGGGTGAAGCTGTTGGACATTGCCCAATTCTCCAACAACTTGCAGCGGAGCTCTGCATCCAACAAGAGCCCCTTCGAGATCATTACCGGACAACAACCGTCGACTCCGCACACCATGACCATTGGGTATACTGGGAGTAGTCCGTCAGCCTACCATTTCACAAAGGAGTGGTATCGAAATGCAGATATTGCACAGGCTTACTTGGAGAAGGCAGCAAAAAGGATGAAGAAGTGGGCAAACTTGGGAAGGCGACCGTAAGAGTTCAAAGTTGGCGATTTGGTGTTGGTAAAGCTCCAACCAGCATCACTCCAATTCTTTAGGAAATAAAGGATTGGTGCGCAAGTATGAAGGGCCCTTCCCAATTATCAATAGGGTAGGCAACGTCTCTTACAAGTTGCAGCTGCCGGCGTGGTTCAAAATTCACAACGTTCTTCACGCCAGCAACCTAAAAGCCTACCACTCGGATCCACAAGATGCTTCCCAAAGTATTCCAACTCGGCTACCTCTCATCACAGCCTCCTATGAGAAGCGAGTTGAAAACATTCTGGCAAACCGCAAGATAAAGCTACCCAACGGAGCTGAGCAGACAGAGTACTTGGTGAAGTAGCGAAAGCTTCCCTGAACTGAAGCCAGTTGGGAGCCTAAAGATACCCTGCGACATGAAGAAGAAATCATTAACAACTACCAACAAGTGTCGACGAGGGCGTCTGTTAGGATCGGAGCGGCACTAAGAGGGGGGGGGGGTGAATTAGTGCAGCGGATTAAAACGTCGGTTTTGACAAATCTTTCATACGATAAAAAACGAACTCGGAAGTGCTTAACTTGAAGGTGTATTCACAAAGTTGTGCAGCAAAGGTAATGAGAAAATAAAGCAAGTAAGAAGGTTTGCAGTAATGTAAATAGCAGTGATGAAATGCAAACCAGAGATTACGCCAATTTTAAAGTGGTTCGGTCAAATGACCTACATCCACTTGTGAGGCCCCTCTTCGATGAGGCTCCCACCTTCCACTTGCAAATCTCTTGAAAAGGAAGGGTAAATACCCCTCTTACAACTTTTTACAAGTGGTTCACTCTCTTACAGATTTTCAGCAAGAAAGAAGGAGGTGAACACTAGCAAATTGAAAACAAGACTAGCTAAGACTTTTCTAAGACCTTTCTCTCAATAAATTGCTTCTCAAAAAGTTGTTATCTTAGCTGAGATTTGAGGGGTATTTATAGGCCTCAAGAGGATTCAAATTTGGGCTCCAAAATTTGAATTCTCTTTGGTTCCCGATGCTGGCGGTACCACCGCCTGTCAGTGTCTGACACTAATAGTGGACTGGCGGTGCCACCGCCTAGTCTGGCGGTGCCACCGCCAGACCCTCCGGTTCACTAGTTGGGCTTTAAATTTAGCCCAAACCAAGTCTAATTTTGGGCCCAATTGGCCCCTAACCAGGATATAGGATTATCTTTTAATCCTAATCCTAATTAATGTGCTAACTACGAATTTTAAAGACATTTCCTAAGCTATTACAAAGTCCACAAGTCAAGACTTCTTCCGGCGAGCTTCCGGTGATCTTCCGACGGTCTTCCGACGAACTCTCGGAAACCATTCTGCGGACTCCCGACAAGCTCCTAGACTTCACGATTTGATCTTGGCGAGTTCCAATGAGCTTCTTCGGCAAGCTCTGATCTTTCTCGGCGAGCTCCGCGAACTTCTAACGAATCTTCCGACGAGCTTCCAAAAAACCCTTCGGCAAGCTCCCTACTCATTCTCAGCTAGTTCCGATAGCATTCCCAACGAACCTTCGGACTTCCGTCGAACTCTCGAACTCGCAATGAATCCTTCGCGCTTGACTCCGACACTTTGTTTCGCTTTATGTCTTCATCGTTATCGTAGTTAATCCTGCATACACAAGCTAAAACTCTACTCCGATCTAGACAATTATTACAACGCGAATTGACATTCTGTTGCTCGGCACGTCATTGGTTGGCGCTTCGTCCAATTCTTCAGTGCATCGTCCTCTCTTGCGGCTTGTTGCCCAATCGACGGTTGACCTCCGCAACCCCGATATCCTTAGCGCAATTCCGCTCTCCTTGGCCTGATGCCCGACGTCCAAAGCCTTTTGCCATCCAATATCCTGACGTGATCTCCTCCGGCGCAACGTCAATTCCTCCTGCGTCAACTATCTAATCCTGATCGAGTAGACCTGCATCACTCAAAATACAGTTTAAATTATAAACAAATATCAAGTGGTTTCATCATCAAAATACAAGATTCAACAATCTCCCCCTTTTTGATGATGACAACCACTTGATGAAGGAGTTAACCTTAACTCCCGGAGTTTAAACAAACTCCCCCTATCAATATGCCATATTGATAGAACCTTGAATTCAAACTGAATTCAAGTCATTGCAATATTCATCATGAATACTTGCAACACATCATCATGAACATATGCATAAAACTTATGCATCACATGTCATGTCATCAACATACTTCTCCCCCTTTGTCATCAACAAAAAGGAGAAGTACCACAATCAAGTGTTTGTTATATGGGTTCAACTTATAGCATGAAAAACATAATATTAAATTTTTATCATAATGCAGTCTAGTAGTTTTACAACATTTTAGAACTTGCAAGCTAGCAATTTAGAGATGTTCAAGAAAGCAACTCTTGCTTCTTGAAATATGCAAGTTTTATAAGCTAGCAAATTCAAATATATGTAAGTTGGCATATTTGCTTTTCTTGAGATAGGCACGATAGCATATTTTTGCATTTTCTTGATGTTTCAAGCTAACAATTCTCGGTGATGTTCAAGATAGCAATTTCTTCTCTTTTGAGAAGTGTAATTTTTGCTTTCTTCTTGAATTGTGCAAGCTAGCTATCTCCCCCTTAGTCATTGTCAAAAAGAAGGGAAGACCCTTTACATCAATTATGACAAAGGTAAGTATCAATATTATTTGTGCATCATTATATTTTCAAATTAAAACATGTACTATTTCAAAAACCTTATATTTCATTCATGCATGATATTGAATAAATCAATCAACATTATGAGCATATCATACATGATACATCATTTTAGAAATAAATCATAGCATTTATCAATATTTTGATCATGATACCAAGCATTCATCATTTTGAGCATTCATGATACACATTATATGCATGTATCATCACAATAAAAAGCAATTGCGTGCATAATTTTAAATCATAAATGTTTCAAATAATGATGGTATCAATTTTGTCAAATTATATCCTACTATGTTCATAACTTTTCATTTGTATACATCAAAATAATATCAAGAGTATTTTATACATAATACAAAATCATCATTTATAATTACATCAATATTCTAATCATTATTTCAATCTACACATCATGATAACAATAAATTTGCACTATAGACAATCTCATGTTTTATCAATCAAGCTAGCGTATATTTTTGCAATTAGCAAGCTATCAAATTTCTTTTTCTTTTATAACAGTGATTCAATCATATCAAGGCATTTGTATCATAGATACAAAGAAATCATATCATCAAAGATAAGACCATTTAAATACCAAAAGACATGATTTATTTCAACAGTTCTCCTTTATTTTTATAAATATCAAAAAGAAACGTAGGAGATCAAATGTTATAGTACCTTGATTCTTGCATAAGAAGTCATAAGTTATAAATTTCAAAAAATCAAGATAAATCTTATTCAAATTCAAATCATCAAATCAAAATCATTTTCAAGAGATTCATAAAAAAAAAACATAGATAGATTTTTTAATCTCTCAATTCTTTATGAATCATAAAAATTATAATTCCAAAAAAAAATCATGATTCATTTCAGAAATTTTCTTCTTTAGTAAACAATAAGAAGAAACATGGGAGTTCAAAGAACAAGATCTTGATTCACAATAAAATTTCATGTATCGATTATCGAGAAATCAAGATGATGATTCATAAAGAATATCACAGGTTACATTTAAGAGAAAAATCATAATTCATTTTCAAATCATTCAATTTGTCAAATCAACATTTCTTGGGTATGCATGATATCAAAACATGGTTTCAAATCTTCAACATATAACATGCATGAATTCAAAAATCGAAAGGAGAAGGGAAGAATTCAAAGGTACATAGATTTCAACCATCTCATAAACAAATGAAGGATCAAGTTATGAATCGAAAATTTCATGAATCATTTCGACAAATCTCCTTTTAAATAATCGAGATGATCATCAAGGGAAATATCATGTTATTCTAAGAAATCAAGATCATGATTTTGATAAAACTCATCTCAAATTCAAATCACCAAAATCATTTTTATGGTTCACAAAATTCGTAACATAAGTAGATTCATGATTTCATTGATAATATATATATATATATATATATATATATATATATATATATATATATATATATATATATATATATATATATATATATATATATATATATATATATATATATATATATATATATATATATATATATATATATATGTAAGTATTTCATTTTAAGTGATTGATTTCATGTTAGCATGCTTTTTCATTTATGTTAAATAAAAACATGTATCAACGTTTAGGATCGAAAAATGAATTTCATCATAAAACCATCAAGATCAATAGATTCTCAAAAATGAATTGTTAGGATCAAGAAAATCCAAAAATAAAATTTAACACTTTCATGCATTCGGACATGGTTTTGCTATAGATTTTCAAATTCAATCATGAAGTTAAAACATACTCATGATCATGAAAATTTTTGTATCCAAAACACATAATTTTCAACATGTTATTAAGGCATGTAATAGTGTAAAATCATCAAGATACACATGCATGGATTAATCCTAAGCACTATCACATATCATATAATTATCATCCCTAATGTTGCATACATCATTCAACATTTCAAAACACAACATACATGAAACCTTAGCAATATACTTTTCATGATCAAATTTTTAATTTTTCAAAGATGCTAAAAAGAAAAACATGATATAATTTTTGAAAAATAATTTTTTATTTCCTATTCCTACTATCTAAATTAAGCACTCATGAAAAACTTCAAGTAATTTCAAAATAATTCAAGAGAGTTGAGTTACTTACCTTGTAGTCGAAGCCCATCAAAGCCCAATTCGTCGTTTCACCTTTGGAAGTTCTTGATTCATCCTTGGGTGCCTTCCTTTTCTTTGGCCTCTTCCTCTGTTCAAGTTCATTGTTTATTTTAGATTTTTGTTTAATGAACTTATTAAGAGTTAGTGTTTGAAGTTCAAGTTCATCATTGTCCTCATCACTTGAGTCATCGCTCAAGTGGTATTCATTTGTCCGGAATTCCAAATCCTTCCTATTCTTTGGAAGGTGGTTCAAGTGTTCATTATGTTCATCATGTGCATTGCGCACCATTTCATATGTCATCAATGAGCCGATAAGTTCTTCAAGTGGAAAAATATTTAAATCTTTTGTTTCTTGTATTGTCGTTACTTTTGATTCCCAAGCTTTAGAAAGTGATCGTAAAACTTTACTAACAAGTTCAAAATTTGAGAAACATTTGCCAAGAGCTTGTAAACCATTGACGACACATCCATAAAACGGGTGTACATGTCAACAATGGTTTCGCTCGGCTTCATTCGAAAAAGCTCGAAATCATGCATTAAAATATTGATTTTCGAATCTTTAACTCTAGAAGTGCCTTCGTGTGTGATTTCAAGAGTGTGCCATATGTCGAAAGCTGTTTCGCACAAAGAAACCCGATTGAACTCATTTTTATCCAAAACGCAAAATAAGGCATTCATAGCCTTTGCGTTTAAAGAAAAATACTTCTTCTCCAAATCCGACCATTCGTTCATCGGTTTAGAGGGAAGTTGAAAACCATTTTCAATAATATTCCATAAATCCAAATTCATAGAAATCAAGAAAACTCTCATTCGAGTTTTCCAATAAGTGTAGTCCAATCCGTTAAACAACGGTGGATGAACAACTGAAAAGCCCTCTTGAAAGCCATGAAGAGCAATTTCTCTTAGGTGTAAATCTGATATGAGAAATATCGGGCTCTGATACCAATTATTAGGATCGGAGCGGCACTAAGAGGGGGGGGGTGAATTAGTGCAGCGGATTAAAACGTCGGTTTTGACAAATCTTTCGTATGATAAAAAACGAACTCGGAAGTGCTTAACTTGAAGGCGTATTCGCAAAGTTATGCAGCAAAAGTAATGAGGAAATAAAGCAAGTAAGAAGGTTTGCTGTAATGTAAATAGCAGTAATGAAATACAAACCAGAGATTATGCCGATTTTAAAGTGGTTCGGTCAAATGACCTACATCCACTTGCGAGGCCCCTCTTCGATGAGGCTCCCACCTTCCACTTGCAAATCTCTTGAAAGGGAAGGGTAAATACCCCTCTTACAACTTTTTACAAGCGGTTCACTCTCTTACAGATTTTCAGCAAGAGAGGAGGTGAACACTAGCAAATTGAAAACAAGACTAGCTAAGACTTTTCTAAGACCTTTCTCTCAATCAATTGCTTCTCAAAAAGTTGTTATCTTAGCTGAGATTTGAGGGGTATTTATAGGTCTCAAGAGGATTCAAATTTGGGCTCCAAAATTTGAATTCTCTTTGGTTCCCGATGTTGGCGGTGCCACCACCTGTCAGTGTCTGACACTGACAGTGGACTGGCGGTGCCACTGCCCAGCCAAGCGGTGCCACCGCCCAGCTCTCGGGTGCTGGGCGGTGCCACCGCCCAGTCTGGCGGTGCCACTGCCAGACCCTCCGGTTCATTGGTTGGGCTTTAAATTTAGCCCAAACCAAGTCTAATTTTGGGCCCAATTGACCCCTAACCAGGATATAGGATTATCTTTTAATCCTAATCCTAATTAATGTGCTAACTATGAATTTTAAATACATTTCCTAAGCTATTACAAAGTCCGCAAGTCAAGACTTCTTTCGGCGAGCTTCCGATGATCTTTCGGCGGTCTTCCGACGAACTCTCGGAAACCATTCTGCGGACTCCCGGCAAGCTCCTAGACTTCACGATTTGATCTTGGCGAGTTCCAATGAGCTTCTTCGGCAAGCTCCGATCTTTCTCGGCGAGCTTCGCGAACTTCCAACGAATCTTTCGGCTAGCTTCCGAAAAACCCTTCGGCAAGCTCCCTACTCATTCTCGGCTAGTTCCGGTAGCATTCCCGACGAACCTTCGGACTTCCATCGAACTCTCAACTTGCAATGAATCCTTCACGCTTGACTCCGACACTTTGTTTCGCTTTATGTCTTTATCGTTATCATAGTTAATCCTGCACACACAAGCTAAAACTCTACTCCGATCTAGACAATTATTACAATGCGAATTGACATTCTATTGCTCGGCACATCATTGGTTGGTGCTTCGTCTGATTCTTCAGTGCATTGTCCTCTCTTGTGGCTTGTTACCCAATCGACGATTGACCTCCGCAACCCCGATATCCTTGGCGTAATTTCGCTCTCCTTGGCCTGATGCCCGACGTCCGAAGCCTTCTACCGTCTAATATCCTGACGTGATCTCCTCCGGCGCAACGTCAATTCCTCCTGCGTCAATTGTCTAATCCTGATCGAGTAGACCTACATCACTCAAAATGCAGTTTAAATTATAAACACATATCAAGTGGTTTCATCATCAAAATACGAGATTCAACATCGACAGTTTAAGTGGGGGAGAATGCCACGAACGGTTGTCGCGCGCCCATAACAACTTCGTTCAACGAACCGTTCGTCACTCTCATCTACATGTACAGCTACTTGGCAGCCTGTTTTGCCTTAGTTTTGAGTCATTTTACTTGTAAAAATGTAAGTTCAAATAAGCTGCAGCATTACAAAGCGATCGCTAACCGAACCGAGCAAAACAGCCTCAAAACAACCCAAAATAGCTTCGTTTTCGTGTGCCACGGGCTGATTTCTAGAATCTGCCTCCGTTCACCAAAACGTCAGCCATCTTAGCCCCTTGGAACCCCCCGGGTGGCATAGGGATGGATGGGGCTTTGGTATAGTACCGGGCGTTGAACACTCATTCGCAAGTTCTCATGTTGCCTTGACGAGAACTTGTTGTCGCGCCCGGGACTCAGTGAGCAGCTGTTTGTGGGCTTGCAACTGTTCGTTCAACCTTCTAAAGCCCTTGTTTTCCCCCTCTCCCTCTTTTCTCTTGTGCATATAAGGTGCTCGCTGAATTGTTTGTAAAGCTTCCCCTTTTCGTGAGTCTTCGGGACTTGTCCGTCGCTCGTTCTTTCGAACTAATCAACGTTCTCTTTTACAGGTCCTTCGAGACCTGCGAGAGATTACAAGTGGGCTAGTCTTTGCAGAGCAATATCGCAAGGGCGAAGCGCAACTTAGGCAATACAAGCTAAGTTCGCGTCTTGGCCACAAGGGTGCCTCACGCCTTAGGCAATTACAACTAAGGCCGTGATGGTTCGTTAGAAGTTCTGGCAGAACCAACCGAGAAGTCTCGGAGCTTGCTAAAGAAGCTCATCGGAACTCACCAAGAAGATCATCGTGAAGTCTAGGAGCTTTCCGGGAGTCCGCCGAAACATTGTCGAGAGATCGTCGGAAGTTCGCCGGAAGCTCGTGGAAGAATCAAGACTTACGGACTTGTTTAGCTTAGAATATGTCTTAGGAATCGTAGTTAGCACGTAATTGGATTTAGATTTATGCCAACCCAATTAGGGGCCAGCTAGGCCCATGTAAGGACTGTGTTGGGCCCAATGAGAGGCCCAAACAGTGCCCCAAGAAGTGTCACCGTCGTGGCATAATTTTCGAGACTGTGTCAAGCGGTGGTACCGCTAGTTTGGGCGGTTGTACCTCCCCTGGCAGGGTGCCAGGCGGTGGTACCGCCCAGCATAGTCCCCCAGACGGTGGTACTGCCAGACTGGGCGGTGGTATCACCCAGTGTAGTGTTAGTGTCAGACTGACACTAGCGGTGGTACCGCCTAGCATAGGCGGTGGTACCGCTTGTGCTCGGGAAACCCAAGATGAGATGTTTTTAGGCTCCAAGTTTGAATCAACTTGAAGACTATAAAGACTCCTCTCATCCCTGGTTAAAGCACACAAGCACAGAGAGTTTAAAAAGGGAAAAACACTGTAGAAATCTCTTGTGAGAATCAACTTCAAGCTCTAAGTGTTAGAAAAGTTTGAGAGAGGAGTGAGTGCTTGTAAAGGTTGACTCCTAAACTTATGAAAAGGAGAAGAGGGGTGTAAGAAGGAGGTTGATCTTCACCTATTAAAGGAAGATCGTTAGTGGATGTTTGTGGTCTCGACGGAAGAGGAATCGAAGGAGTGGATGTAGGTCACAACGACCGAACCACTATAAATCGATTTTCATTTCTGTTTTGCTATTTATCTTAATTGCAAACTACCTTCCTTGCTTTACATCCACTATACATCTTCTGTACGCTTTCAAGTTATCTTTACAAAAACGCTTTCAAGTTAAGTTTCCGAAATTGGTTTTCAACGTAAATGATTTTTATCGTACGAAGGTTTTTTGAACCCACGTAACTTTTACCGCTGCACTAATTCACCCCCCCTCTTAGTGCCGACTCTTGATCCTAACAGGCACCGCCTAGGAGACCCAATCTCCTAGGTGGTCTGGGTAGTGGTACCGCCCAGACTTGGCGGTGGTACCGTTGGCAGTTAATGTTGCCAACGGTGGTACCGCCCATGTTAAGTGGTGGTACCACCAGAGCTCAGAATCCAAGCTCTGTCAAGTGGTTGTACCGCCCAAACTGGGCAGTGGTACCGCCCAGTGACAGGTGGCAAGCGGTAGTACTGCCCAGTAATGGTAATGGTACCGCCAATACCCTGAAATCTGGGGATATGATATTTTTGCCTCCAATTTTAAAGCCAGTGGGGCTTATAATACCCCATCCTTTTCTGTAGGAAAGGGCACAAACGTATTAGCAGAATCTTGAGTCTTTGAAGTGTTAAAGTGTTGTAAAAGTGCTAGAGTACTCCTCCTCTCTTTCTAAGTGTTAAGATCATTCAAGAGAGGTGTGAGACTTGTAAGGGTTATCTCCTAAACTCGTGAAAAGAAGAAAGCGTTATAAAAGGTGGTTGGTCTTCGCCTATTGAAGGAAAGCCATTAGTGGACGCCAGTGACCTTGATGGAGGAGGAATCCGAAAGTAGATGTAGGTCACAATGATCGAACCACTTTAAATTCTGGTTTGTATTTTGTCTTGAGCAAATTTTCTTTCTTGCAAGTTACTTTACCTTCTTATTGCTTTCTCTACGCACTCATATGCTTTCAAATTAAAATCTTTATGAAACAATTTCCTTCGGAATTGATTTTAATCGAAACGAAGACTTTTGAAAGGAGTAATTTTTTCGCTACACTAATTCACCCCCCCTCTTAGTGCCGCTCTTGATCATAATACTTTTAGGTTCCAAGTTTGAATCCACTTGAAGCCTATAAATACTTCTCTCATCTCTGGTTAAGAAACACAAGAATTGAGAGCAAAAGGAAATAAAAATGCTATTGTAATCTTGTGAGAACTCCTCTCAAACTCTAAGTATTAGTTTTGTTTAGGAGTGGAGTGAAGGGGGTTATAAAGGTTCTATCCTAAATCTATTAAAAGAAGAATCGAGTTATAAGGGTAGTTGATCTTTGCCCATTGAAGGAAGATTGATAGTGAAAGCCGATGGCCTCGGTAGAGGAGGAATTGGAAGTAGATATAGGTCATAGCGATCGAACAACTATAAATTGGTTTATATTTCTTTTTGAGCAATTTATCTTTACTACAAACTACTTTACCTTCTTATTCCTTTCACTACACTCTCATACGCTTTCAAGTTAATATCTTTCTGAAACAAGTTGTATCGTACGAAGAATTTTAAATTGACGTTTCTATCCGCTATACTAATTCACCCCCCCTCTTAGTACCGACTTGATCCTAACAGTTTTTTGTCTATAATTTAAAAATAATACATCAAATAGAAGGATAGATCTAAATTATATTTATTTTTAAAAAAATATTTACATCGGACCCAAGTGGACAGATGTCACTAGTTTGCTCTTTAGAAGAATTTATTCTATATTTGTAAGAAATATTTAACTTGTGAACCACGTGTTTTTTTTTAGTTTTGACCAACTTTTTTTCATTTCCATGTGAATATTATGGATCCGTACAATGTGTTTTAATATTCATCTAAAACAATTGGTTAAAGCTTGTGCCAAAGAATATATTTTGTAATATGAGATGCAGTGTTTTTATCCGTCCAAAATATAAAAAAGATGCATAGCATAGAAGGACTGGTCTTATACACCTGAAAATTTTAATAATAGTTTAAATTAGATTTAGATGAACATTTGTTAATGATTTTTATTTTAGGAATTTTTTGATATTTTTATAAATTATTCATTTTTAGAACTATGTGCTATTAGTTTATTTTGGCCTTTCTTTATTTTCGTATAAATATCTTGGATCCATATAATATTTTTTGATATTTGAACGTTTATATTAGTCCAAAATAATTGGCTAGAGAAAATATATCCTAATATATGATGCACTAATTTTAGCCCAAAACCTAAAATTTTTAGAGAAGGTTTGCATTAGACTGGACATACGTTACTAGTTTTTTATTTAAAAAAAAATATTTATCTTTTATAAATTATTAAACTCATGAACTGTGTGCCATTGTTTTTGTTAGAATAGGAGCGATACTAAGAGGGGGGGGGGGGGGGGGGGGAGGGGGGGGTGTGAATTAGTGTAGCGGATTAAAACGTCGGTTTTGGAAAATCTTTCGTACGATAAAAACCGAACTCGAAAGTGCTTAACTCGAAAGCGTGTTCATAAAGGTGTGCCACAAAAGTAATGAGGAAGTAAAGCACGTATGAAGATTTGCAGTATGGTAAATAGCAATAAGTAAATGCAAACTATAGAACACGCCAATTTTATAGTAGTTCGGTCAAATGACCTACATCCACTTGCGAAGCCTTCTTCGATGAGGCTCCCAACTTTCACTAGCAAATCACTTTGAAGGGGAAGGACAAATACCCCTCTTATAACCTTTTACAAGTGGTTCACACTCTTATAGATTTTCAAAGAGAATGAGGGAGGTGAACACTTAAACTATTGAAAACAAGACTTGCTAAAGACTTTGCTAAGGCTTTATCTCAATCTCTAACTTCTCAAAGGTTGTCTTCTTTGTTGAGAATTGAGGGGTATTTATAGACCCCAAGAGGATTTAAATTTGGGCTCCAAATTTTGAATTCCTTTGGGTTCCCGATGTTGGCGGTGCCACCGCCTGTCAGTGGCGATGCCACTGCCTGTCAATGTCATATTGACCATTTACTAGCGATGCCACCGTCGGTCAGTGGCGGTTCCATCGCTTGACCTTTCAGGTGCTGGGCGGTGCCACCGCCCAGTCCGGCGGTACCACCGCCTGATCCTTCGGGTTTTGGGCGGTGCCACCGCCTAGACTATTTCAGCTCATTGGTTGGGCTCCAAACTTGGCCCAAATCAGTTCAAACTCGGGCCCAATTGGCCCCTACTTGGGTTATAGGATTAACACCTAATCCTAACCCTAATTAACATGCTAACTATGAATTTAAAGATATTTCCTAAGCTATTACAAAGTCCGTAAGTCAAGACTTCTTCCGGCGAACTTCCGGTGGTCTTCCGATAAACTCTCGGAAACCATTCTGTGAACTCCCGGCAAGCTCCTAGACTTCACGATTTGATCTTGGCGAGTTCCGACGAGCTTCTTCGGCTAGCTATGATCTTTCTCGGCGAGCTCCGCGAACTTCCGATGTACCTTCCGGTGAGCTTCCGAAAACCCTTCGGCAAGCTCCTTACTCATTCTTGGCTAGTTCCGACAACATTCCCGACGAACCTTCGGACTTCCGTCGGACTCTCGAACTCCTAACGAATCCTTTGCGCTTGACTCCGGCACTTTGTTTTACTTTATGTCTTCATTGTTATCGTAGTTAATCCTGCACACACAAGCCAAAACTCTACTCCGATCTAGACAATTATTACAATGTGAATTGATATTCTATTGCCCGTCACGTCATTAGTTGGCGCTTCGTCCAATTCTTCAGCGCATCGTCCTCTCTTACGGCTTGTTGCCCAATCGGTGGTTGACCTCCGCAACCCTAATATCCTTGGTGTAATTCCACTCTCCTTGGCCTGATGCCCGACGTCCGAAGCCTTCTACCGTCCAATATCCTGACATGATCTCCTCCGGCACAACGTCAATTCCTCCTACGTCAACTATTTAATCTTGATCGAGTAGACCTGCATCGCTCAAAATGTAGTTAAACATCTAAACACAATCAATTAGTTTCATCATCAAAATCTAAGATTCAACAATCTCCCCCTTTTTGATGATGACAACTAATTGATGACTAACGGAGTTAACCTTAACTTCCCGGAGTTTAACCAAACTCCCACTATCAATATGCCATTGATAGAGCACTTGGATTATCCCAAATCCAAGCAACATTCATCACATGTTATGAAAAACATTTAAACCATCATACAAATATATATAAAATATTCAATTCAATACATAAAGTCATCAATATATTTCTCCCCCTATGTCATCAACAAAAGGAGAAGTAGCTCTAGCTACTTTAAAAGATATGCAAGTATTTGTAACATGAAGCTAGATTTTCATCACAATAGATAAGCACAAAAGCATAACAAGATTCTTAAGTTCAATCATGGCAATTCAACACTTGTTTCTTGTGCAAGATTGCACTTTACTTTTCTTTGCATGTTCTAACTAGCAAAAGCTTTCTCCCCTTTGTTTTTGTCAAAAAGAAGGGAAGAGTACAAGCTAGCCAGCATTTGCCTTGAGCTAGCAATCTTTCTCCCCCTATGTCATTACCGAAAAGAAGGAGAGGAACTAATGATTTAGACTTTTACATCAATTATGAATTTGCATCAATCAATATTTCAATCATCATATGATACAAACAAGACAACAATACAAAGAAATCATGTCATGAAAGACATCAAATGTTAAACATGATATGATAATAGTTTCAAAATTTTCAATTTGCGATACATGTGATACATTGCAATACACTAAAAAATTTAATACGATGCTTTTAAGGATATCAACCTATTTTTGATATAAAGCATGGCAAGAGCAATTATATTATAAGTTTTCTAAGTTTTGCATTTTTTGCTTCTTTCCATATAGCAATTCTTTGCTTCTCTTTAGATTGCAAGATTTGTAATTCATTGGTAGTGTTCATGATAGCAAGTTCTTTCAATGAAATGATCGAGCTAGCAAATTTTCTTTCCTTTGAAATATGGAGGCTAGTAAACTAACTCCTCCTTTATCATTATCGAAAAGAAGGGAGAAATCAATGGCTAAAAAATTTAATCATTATACAAGCCATATTACAAAATAATTTCGTTATATCAAGAAAATTCAAGAAGGACATGATTCATTTGACAAATCTTTTTAATAGAGCAAAATAATTATACAACCAAGGATCATGATTAAAATATATCAATATCATAGATCAAGTCATGATTCGTGATTCATCATAAAGCAAATTAATTTTCAATCATCACATAAGACATTTAAAGAATTTTTGAAACATAGGAGAATGATTAATTTAAGCATGCAATGTTTCAATCAAATTCAAGTCATGAATACCAATACTTTCATATTGTGAGTATCAATTCATGAATACCAAAAGATATTATTTGTGATTCCAATTTTGCAAGATCAAGATTATGATTTAGATAAAACTCATTCAAGTCAAATGGTTAACTTGAAACTCATAATCAAGTCATCAAAATCAATTTCGAGATTTACAAAATATCATGAAATCATTAATCTTGATCAGATGGGAAAAGCATTTTTTAAGTGATTCTTTTTCATCTAAGCATGCCTTAGTCTTTATATGCCAAATCAAGATAAGCATGAAAGTTCAAGATGTAAAGGCAAAATCTTATAAAACAACTCATCAAGCAAGATTTTAAACATCTATTTTCAAGCCATATAAAGAGTAAGTCAAGGATTCAATTTGCTCATGTCATGAATTCCAACAAGCATCTCAAATTATCAACATCACAATAAAAAGATATTTCAAAAAGATATATCGATAAGTGATTCATTTGTATCATTTCATTCATTCGGAAGATTCTCCTCTTTAGTAAATAAATCAAGGAGAACAAAACAAATTAAGGGAGATATAATATGATTGAAGCATTGAACATGATTCATATTTAAAATGTGCCTTATGTTATAAGTATAAATCAAGCATTTGTGAAATCTGAAATCATCCTCAAAGTCACATTCAATAAATTCATATATGACAAGCATAGATTTATTGAAAAGTCGACAAGATAGAGGATCACATTTCGTTTTTATAAATTTCTATTCATGTGATTTGCTTCTTATAAGCATGTCTTTACCTTTAATAAAACAAGTGTCAACATTTAAGACGAAAAGGTAAATTTCATAAAACAAATCATCAAGCATGATTCCATGATAACATCCTTTTATATCTTGATATTCATCATCAAGTATGATTTCAAAAAGTATGTTCAAGAGAAATCATTATGACCAAATGCATGATACACTCATTTATTTTCAAAATATTCATCATATTTATTTTCATGAGATTCACAAGATTGGTAAAATAAATTCATTAATCTCAATAGGATAAAAAATTCATTTCCATTTCATACAATTGATTTCATGTGAGGGTATTCAAGTCTTTTGTGAAAACATGTATCATCATTTAAAATCGAAACATAAGTTTCGTCATGAAGCCGTCAAGACCAAACACATCATGATATCACATCTATCATTAGAAGACTATCAAGAAATTCATACATAGATGTACATGCACTATGTCATCTTAATATGTCATGAGAATGCCATCTTAATTCGTCATAAAAACGATTAGATCAAAAACATATTAATCTAAAATGAGAGTTTTAAATCAACATTTAATTCAAAAACTTATGCATGACATAAAGTCATCAAGATACACATGCATGGATTAATCCTAAGCATTATCACATATCATATAATTATCATCCCTAATGTTGCATATATCATTCAACATTTCAAAACATAACATGAATGAAACCTTAGCAATATACTTTTCATGATCAAATTTTTAATTTTTCAAAGATGCTAAAAAGAAAAACATGATATAATTTTTGAAAAATAATTTTTTATTTCCTATTCCTACTATCTAAATTAAGCACTCATAAAAAACTTCAAGTAATTTCAAAATAATTTAAGAGAGTTGAGTTACTTACCTTGTAGTCGAAGCTCGTCAAAGCCCAATTCGTCGTTTCATCTTTGGAAGTTCTTGATTCATCCTTGGTTGCCTTCCTCTTCTTTGGCCTCTTCCTCCGTTCAAGTTCATTGTTTATTTTAGATTTTTGTTTAATGAACTTATTAAGATTTAGTGTTCGAAGTTCAAGTTCATCATTGTCCTCATCACTTGAGTCATCGCTCAAGTGGTATTCATTTGTCCAGAGTTCTAAATCCTTCCTATTCTTTGGAAGGTGGTTCAAGTGCTCATCGGGTTCAAAATGTTTTAAAAGTGTCATTTCATAGGTCATTAATAACCCGATTAATTCTTCTAGTGGAAAATCATTTAAATTTTTTATCTCTTGTATTGCGATTATTTTAGGATCCCACCATTTTGGAAGGGATCTTAAGATCTTGCTTACGAGATCAAAATTCGAAAAAGATTTACTAAGAACTCTTAGATTATTGACGACATCCGTGAAATGGGTGTACATGTCGCCTATAGTCTCACTTGGTTGTATTCGAAAAAGCTCAAAATCAAGCAATAAAATGTTAACTTTCGAGTCTTTACCTCTACTAGTTCCCTCGTGCGTGATTTCAAGTGTTTGCTAAATATCAAAAGTCATTTCGCACGTAGAAATCCGATTGAACTCAGTTTTGCCTAAAGCGCAAAATAAGGTATTCATAGCCTTTGCGTTTAAAGAAAAATACTTCTTCTCCAAATCCGATCATTCGTTCATTGGTTTAGAGGGAAGTTGAAAACCGTTTTCAATAATATTTTATAAATCCAAATTCATAGAAATCAAGAAAACTCTCATTCGAGTTTTCCAATAAGTGTAGTCCAATCCGTTAAACAACGGTGGACGAACAACCAAAAAGCCCTCTTGAAAGCCATGAAGAGCCATTTCTCTCGGGTGTAAATCCGAAATGAGAAATATCGGGCTCTGATACCAATTGTTAGGATAGGAGCGGCACTAAGAGGGGGGGGGGGGGTTGAATTAGTGCAGCGGATTAAAACGTCGGTTTTGGAAAATCTTTCGTACGATAAAAACTGAACTCGGAAGTGCTTAACTTGAAAGTGTGCAGCAAAAGTAATGAGGAAGTAAAGCACGTATGAAGGTTTGCAGTAAGGTAAATAGCAATAAGTAAATGCAAACCAGAGAATACGCTAATTTTATAGTGGTTCAGTCAAATGACCTACACCCACTTGCGAAGCCTTCTTCGATGAGGCTCCCAACTTCCACTAGCAAATCTCTTTGAAGGGGAAGGACAAATACCCCTCTTATAACCTTTTACAAGTGGTTCATACTCTTATAGATTTTCAAAGAGAATGAGGGAGGTGAACACTTAAACTATTGAAAACAAGACTTGCTAAAGACTTTGCTAAGGCTTTATCTCAATCTTTAACTTCTCAAAGGTTGTCTTCTCTTCTGAGAATTGAGGGGTATTTATAGACCCCAAGAGGATTCAAATTTGGGCTCCAAATTTTGAATTCCTTTGGGTTCCCGATGCTGGCAGTGCCACCACTTGTTAGTGGCAGTGCCACCGCCTGTCAATGTCATATTGACCGTTTACTAGCAGTGCCACCGCTGGTCGGTAGCGGTGCCACCGCTTGACCTTTCGGATGCTGGGCGGTGCCACTGCCTAGTCCGGCGATTCCACCGCCTAGACTATTTCAGCTCACTGGTTGAGCTCTAAACTTGGCCCAAACCAGTTAAAACTCGGGCCCAATTGGCCCCTACTTGGGTTATAGGATTAACACCTAATCCTAACCCTAATTAATATGCTAACCATGAATTTAAAGATATTTCCTAAGCTATTACAAAGTCTGCAAGTCAAGCTTCTTCCAGCGAACTTCCGGCGGTCTTCCGATAAACTCTCGAAAACCATTCTGCGGACTCTCGGCAAGCTCCTCGACTTCACGATTTGATCTTGGCGAGTTCCGACGAGCTTCTTCGGTTAGCTACGATCTTTCTCGGCAAGCTCCATGAACTTCCGATGTACCTTCCGCCGAGCTTCTGAAAACCCTTTGGCAAGCTCCTTACTCATTCTTGGCTAGTTCCGACAACATTCCCGACGAACCTTCGGACTTCTGTCGGACTCTCGAACTCCCAACGAATCCTTTGCGCTTGACTCCGACACTTTATTTCACTTTATGTCTTCATCATTATCGTAGTTAATCCTGCACACACAAGCCAAAACTCTACTCCGATCTAGACAATTATTACAACGTGAATTGACATTCTGTTGCCCGGCACGTCATTGGTTAGCGCTTCGTCCGATTCTTCAGCGCATCGTCCTCTCTTGTAGCTTGTTGCCTAATCAACGGTTGACCTCTGCAACCACGATATCTTTGGCGCAATTCCACTCTCCTTGGCCCGATGCCCGACGTTCGAAGCCTTCTGCCGTCCAATATCCTAACGTGATCTCCTCCGGCGCAACGTCAATTCCTCCTGCGTCAACTGTCTAATCTTGATCGAGTAGACCTGCATCACTCAAAATGCAACTAAACATCTAAACACAATCAATTAGTTTTATCATCAAAATCCGAGATTCAACAGTTTTAGTTAATTTATTTTTATTTTCATAAAAATATCGTGGATCCATATAATATTTTTTGATATTTGAGCTTTTAAATTGGTCCAAAACATATGATAAAAATTTTGGTCAGAGAAAATAATTCCTAGTACGGGATATATTATTTTTACCCCAAATATAGAACAATGCAATGCATAGTAAGACTAGTCTAAATGATCTAAAATTATTGCATTAGACACAAATGGACATATGTCATTGGTTTTTTTATTTTTAAAAATATTTGATATTTTTATGAATTATCCAACTTATGAACTATATGTTATTTTTTTTATTTTTTTTTATATATTTTTATTTTTTATAAAATATCATGGATCTATGCAATGTTTTATTTACACTCGATCTTATAAATTGCTCTAAAATACATAGTAAAAATTTGAGCTAGAGAAAATATTTTTGAATACCTGATGCACTATTTTTACCCAAAATCCAGAACATAGTGCTTCGCATATCATAAATTATTTTTGGACCAATTTAAAAGCTCAAATATCAACAAATATTATATTGATCCATGAAATTGCTATGGAAATAGGAAAATATAGAAAGTAGAAAATGATACACAGTTCATAAGTTGAATAATTCAAATAAATGTAATTCTATTTTTGGCAAAAGTTTTCTTATTTTCACAAAAATATCATGGATCCATGTAATGTTTTTTGATATTTAATCTTTTAATTTGATTCAAAACACCTGACAACTCAACCCCAAACGTCATTCTCAAATTTTCTAAAACTTGAGTAATTATCTTTAAAATATCAAAACTATTGTAAATATTACTTGTTATTTAGTATAAATATGAGGAAAGATATTTTATAATCTCTTTGTCTCACATATTTACTTATAAAATTTTTAGATAGATAAACCATCTGCAGGGAAGATCTCTCTCACAGCTAAGAAATTCTTTAATTTTGATTACTAATAATAGTCACTAGATTTATTAGTCACTAGATAGCCTGAGATATATCAGTGGCACTAGATAAAGAAGGTGATTGTATTTCTGACAATATTACTTCAGTAATAGGGGAGGCTTGTGAAGAAGGAAGAGGAGAAGGAATAGAGAGAGTGGGGAGCTATTGAACCGGGAGAACAAAAGAGTGTGGATCTTGAAGAAAAGGATTGGATGGTATGGGAAGAGGTTCGTTTGAGGGGATCGATGGAATACTCCAATGATGTATATTTGTTAGAGTGACCTGCATGGGAGAAGACTTATGGTTTTGAAATGGAAAGGCAGACTCAACAAAAACAACATGACGTGAAATAAAGAATTTTTGAGTTTTTGGTTCGTAGCATTGAAAGGCATTATGTTCAAGAGAATATCCTATGAAGATGTACGGTTTAGATCTTGGCGCTATCTTGTGTGGGGCATAAGGACGTAATCACAGATAACATAAATAACTAAATATTCTGAGTTTTTGAAGGTTTAGGGATTTAGAAATTAATTTTTCAAATGGAGACCGGTATTAGAGAACTGGAGTGAACAAACGATTAATAAGATAAACAGTAGCTTGAAATACGGCAGACCAAAAGATTGCTAGCATGGAGGCTTGATGTAGAAGTGTGAGACCAGTTTCTATAATATGTCAATGTTTCAGTTTCTATAATATGTTAATGTTTGCATTCAGTAGAGCCAACTAGTTGAGGAGTGTGTGGAGGTGACTTAAGATGTTGGATGTCATAGGTAAAGAGATAGGATGTGAGGCCTTGATATTCATCTTCACCATCAGAGTAGACTATTTTAATTGTAGACTGAAAAAAGTTTACAACTAGCTTTTTAAAGTTGGTGAAGATTGTTGAAACTTCTAATTTATGACGAAGAGGGTATATCCATGTGTACTTAGTAAAATAGTCTATAAAAATAACATAAAATCTAAATTTATCAAAAGAAGTGATGGGAGTAGAGCCCCAAACATCAATATAAATAATTTCAAATGGTTTGGAATATGATACGGAGGAAGTGTCAAAAGGAAGTCTATGACTTTTATTACTCAGACACGCATCACAATAAGTGATAATGCTATTTTTTTTTGTGGAACTAACGACCATTTATAAACATTATCCTTATTCTGACCTTGGACCAAGGATGCCCCCGTGCTAAAATCCTTGACAAGAAAAGAGTTAGGAAAGAATTCAATTGAGGTATTATTTTATTCGTAAAATTAAGAAATAAAAATAAGATTTCATTTAATGTAAGGTGCACATAAAATATCATCGAGTGTAAAAGTTATAGTAGGTGAATTAAGCAGTGTGGAACCAGTATAAGTAATAGGAATTCCATTACCGTCACTGATAATGATGTCCTCATTTCCACTATAGTTGTTGTGGATTGACAAGTTCTGGAGATCAGAGGTGATGTGGTGGGATGTGCTAGAGTCCACGATCTAATTATAATCATTAGTGTTTGGAGTAGTCATTAGATTTGCTAGAGGCTAATGTGATTGAGTAGGAAGTCTAGGTCGAGATCGACAGACCTTTGTAGAGTGATCAACTTTATTATATAGTTGGCAAATAATTCTTTATTGGTTTATGTGTTAAGGGTGCCAGGACTGCTGATGATTGAATTAGCCACCTTAGTTATTGTGATTGGAATGTTGATGAAGAGGAGGGATAGTTTGATTAAAGCTCATACGTTCAGAAGTCATCTTGGTCAAACCTTTGTTGACAGTCTTGTTATATGGATTGGCCCTCCTTCTAGATTTGTGATTAATTTGAGCTATAATGGATCGTCCTGGCAGTTTGTCCTTACATTTTAAGTATATCTCAAAGTCAGTCAGCTTGTCGTAGAGTTTTTCGAATGACATTAGTGAATCATGTGCCCGTATTGCTACTGCCAATTCCTTGTATCTATCTCCTAAGCTGTTGAGGATATGAACTATAACTTCTTCATCACTAAGTGAATGACCTATTAAGGTTAAATTATTGATGATAATCTTTATATTATGGAGATAATCAATAACAGTACTTACTTCTTATTTTATTTTCATGAGATTGGATAGGAGACGAAGCATGCGAGTGCGGGAACAATTGGCCAAGGTGATTTGTAACTTGTACCAAGCTTCGGCAGTAGTGTTGCATGAAGAAATGAGTCAGGCAAGACATCCAGCGATCGAGGCTTGAATTGCTTGAAGGATGAGACGATCTTAGCGTAGCTATAGTTTGTGGTCTGGATTTGGTATTGGACTAGGTGGACAACGAAGAGAGCCATCGACATAGCATAAAAGATCATAGTCAAATAGAAGATTAGAGAATTGAGCACGCCAGGATATGTAGTTGTCACCTTTGAATAATTTGAAGGAGATGAGGGTTACTGTATTAATGGAAATCAGGCTTGTATGTGGGAAAGTACTATGGTTTCTTATAGGAACAATAACTGAAGCATCAGAGGTAGATGATGAGGATATATGAAAGATATATACTAATATATGAGAGTAAATAAAAGTTTACAGTAACGACAATGATCAGAGAAGCAGAAGTGGTGGTGCAGATCAATGTCACCTAAGGTAGATTGTTGGCAAATGAGGTCTTTGATGGAGGATATTAGCTTTGTACAAGACAGTTGCAGATCTTTGTGTGGCAGATCAGCAATTAGGAATCTGGGCAGCGATGCAGCAAGTGGCGTGGAAAGGTTCCAAATGCTGCTTGTCAAGGCGAAAGTAGAGCAAGATGTAGTGGCTACCCCGATCACTAATCAAAATCAACAGGAGAGAACTGCAAAGGTTGTCCGGTAATAACAGAAAAGGATGGTACGCCTGCACTCAGACAAGGTCCTCTCTAGGACTAAGATGTGACCCGGTAGGAGCGTGTCCATAGGAAGATCTCTCGGTTAGGTAGACAGACTTCCTCATAAAATTATGTAGTTAAGGAAATCTATCGGTTACAAGAGGAAATCTGTTATCACATACAACTACTCTATTTCTAACTAATCTGTGAGATGATAGCCAATAGATTTAGGAAGGAATTAGTATATAATGATAGAGGTAAAATCCTAACCTTGTTATCATTGAATTTCTAGTGGTTGAAAATAATAATTAAGATAAAATCAGAAAGATCCCCACATCTATATTTTTAAAAACTCTTTAAATATGTTTGCCCTTTATAAATTATAATATCTTTCATTAACATTTTACTTGCTTTTAAGATATTCGAGATGGTTTTTTTATCTTTTTTAAATATTTATATAACTTCTAAAAATCCTATCTTCACCCCATGGATATGTATATAATATTTTAACTTAATCTCACGTCAGATGTAAAAGAATACTTAATTGGACCTGTACTAACATTAACTTAGGCTTATGAGCTCACGATGTAAGCTCAACAAGGTGACGGATTTGTCGTCCTGTCAAATTTGGTTATGATATGTATGATCATCCTGTCACTTATCACTACGTCAAAATTAACTGATGTTTAAGGAACAATGGTTTGATGAATAAGGAGAAAAAAAAGTTATAATCAAGATAACATGTAGGAGTATTCAAATCGAATCAAAAACTCTAATTTGAATCGAACCAATTTCGAATCGATTTATCAATAATTTAATTTTTAAAAATATAAATAATTCTAATTTAGGCGGATACTCTTCAATTTGATTAATAATCCAAAGGCTGTAAATTCTTTCGTCGTCTTTCTTTATGGCCTATTCCGTCTCGGTCTATTCTCGGGCTTACTCTCACTCCCTCTTCCCATGTATGAACGCTATTTAACCACCACTTGAATATACTTAATCTAGAAAAAATTTGTCCCTCTTTCCCCTTGTATCTATTGATTATCATTAAAAGTTCATTGAACATAGACAGAACTTTACATCATATATATATATATATATATATATATATATATATATATATATATATATATAATAAGGTTGGAACGGGTAATTGTGAAAATAAAAAACCATTACAGTTAAGCCACAAAAGTCAAAGCAATCATTCCAGTCAATAAACTTTTGAGTTGGGCCGCGGATAGATCTTGACCCTCCTCCAGCCAATCAGCATTAAGCCAAGTGGCAGAAAAAATGAAAACTATAGTTAAGTTTAAAGATAATCAAATTCTAGCATGGGATACCAAATGAACATTCAAAAAAACAAAATAATGATGAATAAAATCAGTATATAAAGATGACCTACAAATAGAAGATAAACTCCCTGCTATGAAAGCGACAGATTCAATCTTACATATTGAGGAGTTATAGGTACCGACAAGAAGTTTAAATGCAAACAAATCCTGTAGGGGGGGTTAATGCTTGAGAATCACATGGATATGTTGGATTTTGATAATAAAATTAGGATAAAACATATTGCACAGAGTTGCTCATTCCAGTGATTCTTATTCATCAAGTCAAAAACAGTTGGAAAACTTCTTGGTTCTTCAATGTTAACTAATATTGGATTCGTCTATATGATAATCGATGATCCTAGGCATATAGGACGGAAGAAAATGATAAGGCCGAGTTGTTTTTAGCATGGCGAAGTGGATTATAAAAAGACATATGAATTGAGGATTATAAGATACGTGAATTTGTTTAATTTGATGACCCACTAACATATTTTGCTTTATTTTCAAACTATGATCCCTATAACTTTCGAGGATGTTGAAATTGGATTGGATGAAAAATGGGTCAATGGCAAATGGTGATAGATGACGAATCAAATTGCATTAGTGAGAAAAAACAAATTCACTTGAGAGATGTTGGGTGATTTGAATAGTAAGCAAAAATCTGATTTATTAAAAAAAATTTTAAAAACAAAAGACGGGTACTGACGGCGGCGAACAGTGGCGGCGTGAGAAAGAAACAGAGAAAAAAAAGAAAAAAAATTAAGGTTTTTGAAGTTTTTGTTAGATGATCGAGCGGTTAAACTTTGTTAGTTTTGACTCAAATTTTACATGAAGAATTCTTACGATAAGTTCTACAATCTTAACGGTACCGATCTATAATTTATCCGGTCTAAAATACTTTCCTGTTATACCCATTTTATGAGATTTATTTTTTTTTTTCATGAAATATATATGATGATGATATGGTAATGTTTGAGTTGAGATATTTGTTCTTGGTAATGTGATCCTTTAGTTATTTTAGAGAAGATTTATTATAAATTTATTATCATTATTGGTGATAGTGGAAATTTGAGTTAGACTACGGTCTCGTGGTTTTTCTCGTATTGGGTTTTTCACGTAAAGATTTAGTATCTCACTTTGTGATTGATTTATTATTATATTATTTATGCTACTCTGGTTAATATTTATAATTTGATAACATGTTGGTATTTTAATGAGGAATCTATTTTGATATACAAAAAGGGAAAAGAATTATTTTGCTATAATAAATTTTTTCAACAAGTGATATTAAAGCTTACAGGTTGTTTGGTGCTAGTTTTTTTCTTATGTGATTGAAATGAAGGAGTCAGATGATATAATTAAATTAAACTCATCAAATTATTTCACTTTGAGGCGTATGATGGAAGATTTGCTCTATTGCAAAGATTTGTATAAGCCCATCAAGGTTAAGAAATTCAACATAAAAAAGCTATTGTCTATCTTAGAAAATCGATGGATATAAATTTACATGAGCATATTTCTGATGAAACCAGAGCTGATGTTTTTGCATGAGCATATTTCTGATGAAACCAGAGCTGATGTTGTTTGGTAAAGGTTAGAAAACCTCTTTGCAAAAAAGATAGTGAGAAATAGATTTTCTCTCCTCAAAAGGCTTATAAATTTGAAGTATAAATATTGTGGTAATATTGTTGGGCATATAAGCTTATTTTAGAGTCTTACAAATAAGTTGGTTGCTATGAAAATGAATATAGATGATAAACATTTGTGGTGACAATTTGTTACTCCACCCCCGGGGGGATTCTAACTATATATATGGTTAAAGATAGTTTATCAAATGAAGATATTAGAAGGAAAGAATACGATGAATCTTCTTCTAGCGCATTTGTTATTGAAAAATAAGAAAGATGTGGAAGAAGTCATAGCAGAAATCCACATGGTTATAGAGAAAGATCCAAGTCTAGAAGAGATTTCAAATGTTTCCATTATAACAGGTCATGTCATATGAAGAAAGAGTATAGGTTTTGAAAGTGAGAACAGAATTAAAGGAAGAAAAATGAGAAAGAGACCAATACAGTTGTTGCTGAAGGTGATATCATTATTGTTTGTGATGATGATTGTGTCAGTTTTGCAGCTTAAGATAATAACTGGGTAATTGACTCTAGTGCTTCATTTCATGTTACTTCTTATGGTAATTTCTTTAAATCTTACACTGCTCGTGATTTTGGTAATGTCAGAATGGGAAATAGTGGTATATCTAAGATTGTGGGTATTGGAGATATTTGCTTGGAGACTAGTATTAGGGGCATATTGATACTCAAAGATGTCAAGCATATTCCAGATATTCGTCTTAACTTGATATCTACAGGTAGACTTGATGATTAGAGATTTATACACTATTTTAGTGAAAGCAAATGGAAACTCACTAAAGATTCTTTAATTGTGGCGAGGAAAGAAGCTTAACTCTTTTTATGTCATGAAAGCTAAGCTATACAAAAGAGAGATTAATGTAATTCAGAAGGGTGAAAGTATAGATCTTTAACACAAGAGGCTTAGTAATATTAGCGAGAAGGGACTTCAAACTCTTACTATAAAGCAATTCTTACCAGAGTTGTAAGGCACATCTTTTAAATCTTATGATCATTGCTTAGTTGAAAAAACATATAGAGTTGCCTTTCATACATATCCATCATCTAGAAGATCATATGTTATTGATTTGATTCATATTGATATTCATACTATACAAACTAGAACTCTTGGAGACGCTATTTATTTTGTTACTTTCATTTATGACCATTCTAGAAAAGTGTGGGCATTTGCTTTAAAATCCAAAGATTAGGTACTCGATGTTTTTAAAGAGTTTTATGTTAGCATTGAAAGAGAAGTTAATAGAAAGCTAAAGTGTGTTCAAGTAGATAATAGTGGCAAGTACAAGGGTCCTTTTGAGAATTATTACAGGTTTCATGGCATCAAGCTTGAGAAAACAATTCCTAAAACTCCTTAGCAAAATGGTGTAGTAAAAAGGATAAACAGAACCATTGAAGAAAGGATTAGATGTATACTTTTCCATGCTAAGTTACCTAAGTCATTTTGGGGGGAGGCTATGAGAACTATAGTTGACCTGATAAATCTTTCTCCATCGGTTTCTTTGAAAGGTGATGTTCCAAAGAGAGTATGAAAAGGAAAAAATATATCTTATAATCATTTGAGAGTTTTGAGTGTAAAGCATTTGTTTATATTCCAAAAAATGAGAGGTCTAAGCTTGATAATAAGGCAAAAACATATATCTTCTTAGGATATAGTCATGAAGAGTTTGAGTACAGATTATGGGATCCAATGAACAAGAAGATCATTAGAAACAAAGATATTATATTTCTTGAAGACTAATTGTTTGATGATGACGATAATATTGAGAAGCCAAAAACCTCTGTTTATATTCCTTGGAGTTTGGGTCTAGTTCCTTCACCTATAGTTCATGATGATCATAGGGGATATAAATAATAAGATTATGGTAAGAATGCCAGTGATGATACTTCTACAGTTGATGATGTTGAACCAACTGAACAAGCACTTCCACCACCAATTGAGATTCTGTTGAGAAGATCCACAAGAAAGTGATAACCATCTACCAGATATCCTCCACATGAGTATATTATGCCTACTAACGGGGAAGAGCCTGAAACATACTAAGAAACTATTCTACATGAGTAAAAGAATGAGTGGGTTAAAGCCATGCAAGAAAAAATGAGATTCTTGCTTGAGAACCACACCTATGACTTAGTAAAATTACCTAAAGAGAAGAAAGCTCTCAAGAATAAATGAGTTTACAAATTGAAGATTAAAAATAATTGCTCATAACAAAAATATAAGGCATGACTAGTTGTAAAAGGATTCAATCAGAAGAAATGTATTGACTTTGAAAAAATATTTTCTCCTATGGTAAAAATATCTTCTATCCGAGTTGTTCTTAGTTTGGCTATTCGCTTGAATTTAGAAGTTGAGCAACTTGATGTGAAAATAATATTTTTTCATGGTGACTTAGAAAAAAAATTTTACATTGAGCAACTAAAAGGTTAAAAAGTCAAAGGAAAAGAAAATCCGATGTGTAAACTTAGGAAAAACTTATATGGATGCAAACAGACACCTAAATAGTGGTACAAGAAGTTTGATTCCTTTATGTTGAGCTAATGGTATAATAGAACCACATCTGATCATTGTGTATTTATGAAGAAATTTTCATATGATGATTTTATTATTCTCCTACTATATGTTGATGATATGCTGATTGTTGGCCATGATGCTAGTAAAATTGAAAAGCTTAAAAGAGAGCTAAGTCTTTTGGCATGAAAAACTTGGAATCGGTAAAACAAATACTTAGTATGAAGATTCTTTGTGATCGAAAGAAAAGGAAGATTTAGCTATCTCAAGAGATTTATATTGAAAAGGTTCTTGAAAGATTCAACATGAATAAAGCCAAACCAATTTGTTCTCCACTTGTAGGTTATTTTAAGCTTAATTCGAAACAATGTCCTACAAGTGAGAAAGAAAAAGAAGAAATGTCCAAGGTGCCTTACTCATCTGCAGTAGATAATTTGATGTATGCTATGGTTTGTACTAGGCTAGATATAGCTCATGCAGTTAGATTTGTTAGCTGATTTCTCTCTAATCTTGGTAAAGAATATTGGGCAGTAGTGAAATGAATTTTAAGATATCTAAAAGATATTTCCAGGTTGTGTTTATATTTTGCCAGTGATGAGCCTGTGCCAGAAGAATACACAAATGTAGACATGACATGTGATACTGATTCTAGGAAGTCTACTTCAGGATTCTTGATGACATTTACAGGGGGAGCAGTCTCTTGGAAGTCTAAGTTATAGAATTATGTTGCTTTATCAATCACAAAAGCAGAATATATAGTAATTACTGAAGCCCGTAAGGAAACTTTATGGATAAAAAAGTTTCTACAAGAATTAAGCTTAAAACAGGAAAGATATACTATTTACTGTGATCGTCAGAATGTCATTCATCTCTCCAAGAATTCAACATACCATTCTAGATCCAAGCATATTGATATTAGATATCACTATATTCGTGATGTGCTTGAGATGAAAGAATTGCACTTGAAAAAAATGCATACCAATGAGAATGGATCAGATATGTTGACAAAGTCTTTGCCTAATGAGAAGTTTGAAGTATGTAGACGAAGAGTGAGCTTAGTATAGCCTACTATATGAGCTGGAGGGGGAGAATTGTTGTGTCTAGCCCATATGTGGGCTTGGACTAGATGATTTGGATAGTAAGCCCAAATCTGATTTATTAAAAAAAAAAAAAAAAAAAAAGAGACGTGCACAGTGAGGGCAGTGAACAATGGGGGTGTGCATGCAATGAACAGTGGCGCGTGAGAAAAAAATAGAGAGAAAAAGAGAAAAAATTAAGATTTTTTGGGCTTTTGCTAGATGATCGAGCGTTGAAACTTTATTAGTTTTGACTCAAATTTTATCTAAACAATCCTTACAATCAGCTCTACAATTTTAACAGTATCGATCTATAGTTTATCCTCTCTAAGATACTTTCCTATTATACCCACTTTCTGAGACTTAAATATTTTTTTTTAAGAAATCCATCTTTGACGATGATGATATGGTAATGTTGAGCCAAGATATTTATTCTATTATTTATGTTGCTCTTGTTAATATTTATATTTTAATAATAAATTAATATTTTGATGAGGAACTCAAAAAAAATTATTCCGTTATAACAGTTTTTCGTTATAATAGATCTTTATAAAGGTCATAAAATAATTAGTTTCCAGTAAACCTATAAAGCAAAGTTCAACGAGAACGAAGAAATTGACATACACAACTTGTTTGTTTGGTGACCAAAGGCTATATAAGAAAGAATTTGACATTGATTATAAAAAAGTATTCACTTCTGTTGCGATAAACGATATAATTCAAATGATTATTACATTGGTTGCACGAAACCCTTGTCGAATAGATTACATGGGAACTTGCAATCGGATACAAAATCAATTTTCTTACGTGAGGACCTACAAAAATAGATATATATTGATCAACCTCCTGCCTATGTTAAATTTGGAGATGGCACAAAGTACTTAGATCATAAACTCTATATGGACTAAAATAAAAGTGTTTGGTACATTGGCATAGATTCTTTTTTCTTAAAATACAAAATGTGCGTATAAGCATACACACTACAACAAGATTTACATGTACATGTGGGTTTTAGTTATATATCACTGCAGTTTCTAACTACAGCAACAGTTATACCTACAGTTAATAATCATTAGTAGATACCATCGAGATAACATATGCCTACGGTTGCTATAACCGCAGATAAAAGTTGATATATTACTACGATTATAGATCTTTTACATTGTAGAGAATAACCATCTTATTATATTTAGTAATAATTTCTTATGACTATTAATTAGCAATTAAACTTTTCAAAAATACTATCTTGTCTGAAAGAAGTAAATATATTAATATCAAATATTACTTATTACTAAATGTAACAAAGGAATGAACATTCAGTCTCATCTATTGCATGAGTAAAGATCAAATTTGATAATATCCAACAAAGCCTCTCAAGCTAGCAATATTTCAAAAGCTGAAGAAGTTACTAGGAGTTTGCATATTGAAAAATATAGATTCAAAAGTATTCTAAATTGCATATCAAAAGATTTTTAATATAAGGGAGGAACGTTATGATAATAAGATGACTGTTGGTAGCTTTATCTTTTGTAAATAATGATAGGATAAGAAACTCTATCATTATCCTAAGAGTTCGAGATTGATGGGTTAGTTATTTAAAATTTATTTATCATATCATTTTTTATGTAGTTTGATTCATTCAAATCTCATCTTGTAAGCCTATATAAGGAGATCAATGAAATAATTTTTTGTGTGCATTTTTCCTCATCTTTTCATCTTCTCAGTTAACAATCTAGTATATATTTTATAAACAAAAATATATGTAAATACAATCCTTTCTTAAATTATAGTAACATAGTACTATCAACCCAAAAATTTAAAAATCATAAAGAAGAGATAATTAAGATGAACATAAAAAATAACTTTATTCAAATTCTTAAAATATTAAAAATATCTTTAACTGTGACTCTTGAATTGATTACTCTGGACTTGGTTCTTTATTTAGACCTAGGTGATATACAATGCTAGATATCATGCTTATTTATAGGCATAATATGATACCTTAAAATAGGATAAGATTCTCTTATCTTATTCATATTTATTTAGTTTTATTAAAACTCTATCATCTTATCTAACTGGGAATAGGATTATCTAAAGCTCAATGTCATCATATCTGTACAAAATAAAACTCTTAAGAACTCTTTGAAAAATAACTTTAATTTTAACATCCTGTTTTAAAGCTATAGTCTGGCTTGTATAAAAAAGATTCAAAAAATATTTAGAAAGTGATTAATAAAAGAATATGTGATGTTATTGACATGATCTCTGATAAAATGATGCATAATGTCAAACATATTACACTAATGTTATCATATTTTATAGGTATATTTTTTAAATAAATTATATAATATTCTAATATATTTTTTATCCATATAACTTGAGCACAATATGTACTTACTACTATATACTCAGCTTTGGCTGTAGATAATACAATCGAGTTTTGTTTTTTGAAAGACCAAAAGATAAATGTATGACCTAAGAGTTGATATGTTCCTGATGTGCATTTTCTATCTACTCTACATCCAGTAAAATCTATATCGCATAAGCAATTAATTCAAAGTTTTTGAATTTTGGATACTATAATCCTAGATTATAAGTTCCTTTTAGGTATCTAAAACTCCTCTTAATAGCTTTTAGATGAGATTGCTTGGGATTAGATTCAAATATAATATATAATCCAATACTAAACATAATGTCTGATCTAGTTGCGGCGAGATATAATAAACTACCTATCATACTCCTATAAGTTTTTTGATCAAAAATTTCTCTATCATGATTCATATCTAAATTCGTGTAAGTGCTTATTGGTGTGTTAATAGCCTTATAACTATCTATATTGAACCGTTTTAATATATCTAAAGTATATTTAGTTTGATTCATAAAAATTTCTTCACTTAGTTGCTTAATTGCAATTCTAAGAAAAAATTTTAATTTGCCCATTAAGCTCATTTCAAATTCTTGGCTCGTACTTTTGGCAAAATATTTATAGAAATACTCATTCATAGAACCAAAAACAATATCATCAACATAAATTTGAACTATAAAAAAATTATTTTTAAAATATTTAATAAATAATATGGTATCAACCTTACCTTTCAAAAAATTATTCTTAATTAGAAATGAACTAAGTCTCTCGTACTAAGCCCTTGGGGCTTGTTTCAAACCATAGAGAGCCTTAGACAACTTAAAAACATGATTCGAAAAAATGGAATTCTTAAATCCAAGTGATTGTTTAACATAAACTTCTTCATAAATGAGGCCATTAAGAAAAGCACTTTTAACATTCATTTGAAATAACTTAAAATTATTACAACTAGCATAGGCAAGAAGAATCCTTATGACTTCAAGTCTAGCTAGAGGATCGAAGGTTTCTTCATAATCGATACCTTCTTCTTGGTTGAAACCTTTAGCTACTAATTTAGCTTTGTTTCAAACCACGATACCAAGTTTATCTTGCTTGTTTCTAAAGACCCATTTAGTACCAATTACTAAATGGTCACCAGGTCTATGAACAAGCTTCCACACCTCATTTCTCTCAAATTGGTTTAACTCTTCTTGCATTACAATAACCCATGAATCATCTTTTAGGACTTCATCAATGCATTTTGGTTCAATTTGAGATAAAAAGACTGCATTCGCATAAAAATTTTTAAAAGAAGAATGAGTTTGAATACCTTTTGATGTATCTCCAATAATTAGCTCCTTAGGATGAGCATCTACATACTTCCAATCCTTAGGTAAAGATTCTTTGGAAGAAGATGCATCCAAGTTGCTTGGGGGAGGAGAGTTTTCATTCAAATTTAAATCATCAAAATTAAAGTCATCATCAAAATTATTTTTCTTAAATTTGGGAAGTGTTAGGATCGGAGCGGCACTAAAAGGGGGGGGGGGGGGGGAGTGAATTAGTGCAGCAGATTAAAACTTGTAAGTTTGAAAATGATTTCGTAAATACATAGGGATTTTGATTCGACAATGAATGACTTAGTGAAAGTAGCTCGAGTAAAGTGAGAAGATAAAAACCAAAAGCTTACTGCTATGTAAATAATGGTTTAAGAAAGGTAAACACTTACACATTCAAGGAACACACCAATTTAAAGTGGTTCGGTCAAAATGATCTACATCCACTTGCGAAGCCTTCTTCGATGAGGCTCCTAACTTTCACTAGCAAATCACTTTGAAGGGGAAGGACAAATACCCCTCTTATAACCTTTTACAAATGGTTCACACTCTTACAAATTTTCAAACAGAAAGAGGGAGGTGAACACTCAAGCAATTGAAAACAAGGCTTGCTAAAGACTTTGCTAAAGCTTTATCTCAATCTCTAACTTCTCAAAAGTTGTGTTCTCTGTTAAGAATTAAGGGGTATTTATAGACCCTAAGAGGATTCAAATTTGGGCTCCAAATTTTAAATTCTCTTGGGTTCCCGATGCTGGCGGTGCCACTGCCCATTAGTGGCGGTGCCACCGCCTGTCAGTGTTTGACACTGACACTATACTAGCGGTGCCACCGCCCAGTCCGGTGGTGCCACCGCCTGACCTCTTGGGTGCTGGGTGGTGCCACCGTCAGACCTCTCGGGTGCTGGGCGATGCCACCGCCTAGTCTGATGGTACCACCGCCCGATCCTTTGGGTTTTAGACGGTGCCACTGTCTAGTCCGGCGATTCCACTGCCCGACCTTACGCGTCACTGGTTGGGCTTCAGATCTGGCCCAAACCAAGTCATATTCGGGCCCAATTGGGCCCTAACTAGGATATAGGATTATCTCTTAATCCTAACCCTAATTACATGCAAACTACGCAATTAAAAACATAGTCCTAAGCAAGTTTTTAACCAGCAAACGTCGAGTCTCCTTCCGGCGAGCTTTCCGGCGATCTTTCGGTGGACTTCCGATACACCCTCAGATTTCTTCCGGCGGACTCCCAGTAGGCTCTCGATCTTGTGGTGAGTTCAGCGAGTAGCCGAGCCTTCTCGGTGATCTCCGTGAACGTCCAATGATCTCTTCGGCGGACTTCCGAAAACTTCGACAAGTCCCCGATTTCTTCTCGGTTGGTTCCGGTAGCATCTCCGACGAATCTTTGGACTTTCGACGGACTCTCGAACACCCATCGAACTTGACTCTAGTAGACTTGTTTTATGTCTTCAAGCTATCGTAGTTAATCCTGCATAAGTAAAATAAAACATCGATCTAGACAATTACTCCTAAGCAATCAAGTTGTCCAGCATGTCATTGGTCTCTCGACGCTTCGTCCGATTCTTCGGCGCATTATCCTCTCTTGTAGCCTATTGCCCAATCGGCCAATTGACTCTGTAACTCTGATATCCTTGGTGCAATACCCTCTCTTCTTGGCCCGATACTCGAATTCATGGCCCGAAGCATTCTGTCGATACGTCGACCGATCCACCGGCACGATGTCCAATCTTCTGACATGTTCCACCGGTGCAGCATAATTTTCTTGCTTTAATTGTCTCATCCTGATCGAAGCATCCTGTGTCACTCAAAAATGCAGATTAAATCATAAACACTTATCAAGTGGTTTCATCATCAAAATACGAGATTCAACAATCTCCCCCTTTTTTATGATGACAACCACTTGATGACAGAGTTAACCTTAACTCCTAGAGTTTAAACAAACTCCCCCTATCAATATGCCATATTGATAGAACCTTGAATTCAAACTGAATTCTAAGTCATTGCAATTATTCATCATGAATATTTACAATACGTCATCATACATAACATGATCATACTTCTCCCCCTTTGTCATCAACAAAAAGGAGAAGTGTCACTTTCTATATGTTTGAGATATAAAGTTCAATACATTGCATGAAAAAATATAGTGTTAAATTTTATCATCATGCAATCAAGCAATTAAAGATGTGCAAGTTTAGCATGTTTACTTTTCTTGAGATAGCAATTATTTGCTTCTCTTTATATTATAAGCTAGCAATTTTTATGATATGTAAGTTTTGCTACATGCAAGCTAGCAAAAAATTTCGAAAGCAAATGCAAGATAGCTTTTTTGTGTAAGCTCATGATTCTTGCTTCCTATTGCAATGTGTAGTATACAAGTTATCAACTTTTACACATAAAAAGTTAGCAAAAAGATGTGCAAGATGGACTATTTTGCCTCTTTTCAAAATATGTAACTTGGCACATATTGTTTCTTTGATATTTGCAAGATAGCACTTTTGCTTGAGATTACAAGATAGCATTTCTTGCTTTTGAGTTGAGCAAACTAATAAGTTTTGCCCCTTTTTGCGATATGTACATTTATAATTTTTGCTTCTCTTGTCTTGTGCAAGCTAGCTAGCTATCTCCTCCTTTGTCATTGTAAAAAAAAAAGAGAAGACTCTTTACATCAATTTCTAAATCATGACGTAAGTATCAATCTTATTTGTGCATCATTATATTTTCAAATTAAAATATACATAACTTCAAAACTTTACATTTGTATCATTACTTCATGCATTATACAAATAAATTAGTCACTATAGGCATATCATACATGATACATCATTTTGGTAATAAATTATAGCATTTATCAATATTTTGATAATGATACCAAGCATTCATCATTTAGAGCATTCATGATACACATTATATGCATATATCATCATAATAAAAAGTAATTGCATGCATAATTTCAAATCATAAATGTTTCAAATCATGATGGTATTAATTTATCAAATTGCATCCTGCCATGCATGATCAAAACTTCTCCTCATTTGTATTTCATGCATAATTTTGTTGAATCTCGGATTTTGATGATGAAGTCAATTGTCATTTGTTGTCTAATCTATGTGTTGAGATAAGTGTGCAGGATTAACTACGATAAAAGATAGACAAGCAGCAGGAGTTGCGCCGGAGTCAAGTTCATAATCACGTTGGGAGTTCGAGAGTTCGACGGAAGTTCGGACGGTCGTCGGAGGTTCTACGAGAACAGATCCGAGAAGTCCAGAAGCTTGCCAAGCGAAGCTTGCCAAGCGAAGCTCGTCGGAACTTGCCAAGTGGATCGTCGCAAAGTCCAGGAGTTTGCCGGAAGTCCGCAGGAGCATCACCGAGGGTTCATCGGATGATCGACGGAAGTTCGCCGGAAACTCGCCGGAAGGAGCGATTGACGCACCGAAGCAAAGCTGCAGAAGTTGTCTTAGATTTAATCGTAGTTAGCACGTTGATTAAGTTGGAAAATGGGAGGTGATCCCATTGGCTTAATCTTGGGGCAATTGGGCCCCTGAAAGACTGAAATTGGGCCGAATGGAATGAACCATTCGGACCCTGATTGCACCAGGAGGTGCAACCGCCTAGGCCAAGAGGTGCAACCGCCCAGGCTAGGCTTTCCAGCGAGACTGGGCGGTGCAACCTCCCCAGCCAAGAGGTGCAACCGCCCAGGCTAGGCTTTCCAGCGAGACTGGGCGGTGCAACCTCCCCAGCCAAGAGGTGCAACCGCCCAGGGCTCAGTCTCCAAGAGAGACTGGGCGGTGCAACCTCCTCTGTCAAGAGGTAGCACCGCCAGAGCTCAAGTTTCGAGCTCTGCCAAGAGGTGCAACCACCGAGCTCGGTCTTCGAGCTTTGGCAGAGAGGAGCAACCTCTCTGGACAGGAGATGCACCGCCCGAGCTCGGTCTTCGAGCTCTGGCAGAGAGGTGCAACCACCTCTGGCAGAGAGGTGCAACCTCTCTGGTTAGGAGATGCACCGCCTGAGCTCGGTCTTCGAGCTCTGGCAAAAAGGTGCAACCACCCCTGACAGAGAGATGCATCCGCCTGAGCTCAGTCTTCGAGCTCTGCCAGGCGGTGCAACCTCTCCAGTCAAGAGGTGCAACCGCCTGATCCCGGAATTCCGGGATTTGATCATTTTGAGCTCGAAATTTGAATTGGGTTGGGGCCTATAAATACCCCACCCATTCAGCACTGAAAAGAGCACAGACCTACACCGAAATCTTGATCTTTTCTGTGATTCTAAGAGCTCAAAAGTGTTGTAAAGCCTTTAAGTCTCCTCCTTCTGTTCTTCAAGTTTTCAGTTGTAAAGTGAGGAGAGAAAGGTCTGTAAAGGTTGTCTCCTGAGCCTGTCAAAAGGAGAGAAACTGTAAAAGGGCAGTTTGGCCTTCGCCTATTGAAGGAAGGCCCCTAGTTGACGTCGGCAACCTCGTCGGTGGAGGAAGCCAAAAGTGGAGTAGGTCAAGGCTGACCGAACCACTCTAAATCTCTGGTTTGCGTTTATCTTTGAGCACTTTATCATTACTGCAAACCTCCTTCATTACTACCGCTCTCTGCGCTTTCAAGTTCTAAGTGCTGTTCTTCCGAATCTGCATTCAGACGTAAATCCGTATTTTCGTACATTGCAGTTTACGTTTACGTTTGATTCTGCAGAACTGTCTTCCGTGCTTTTACGAACGAGTTTCTTTGCAGTTGACACTTACATTTTGATCCTATTGATAACTGCAAACTGTCCTCTACAATTTTACGAACGAGTTTCAACATTTAGACGTAAAACTGCACTTAGACGTAAATCGGCTTTCCTCGCACAATCATCAGATCTCAGTTCAAGTTTACGTCTTGATTTCAACTGCATACTGCCTTCTGCGAGTATACAAACGAGTTTCAAAGTTCAGACGTAAATCTGCGTTTAAAACGTAAATCTGCGTTTAGACGTAAATCTGCGTCTAGACGTAAATCTGCGTTTAGACGTAAATCTGTTTTTTGCAGATTACTTTTTGAGCTGTACAACAGCAGCACATTGTCTTTATACTTCTGCTTAAACTGCCTCTAGACGCAAACTGTGTTTAGACGCAATCTGCGCTTAGACGCAATCTGCGTTTAGACGCAATCTGCGCTTAGACGCAATCTGCGCTAAGACGCAAACTGCGCTTAGACGCAATCTGCATTTAGACGCAAACTACGTTTAGACGCTAATTGTGTTTAAACGTAAACTGCACTCAATCATAAGTAATCTTAGAATCGGCTTTTGCATCATAACAGTTTTTATTGAACGAACGCAGCTTTTGGTTTTTAATCGCTGTAAGATTTCCGCTGCACTAATTCACCCCCCCCCCTCTTAGTGCTCTCGATCCTAACAATTGGTATCAGAGCCCGGTTAACTCTCAAAAGGATTAAAACCCAAGAGAGATGGCTTACGCCGGAAACCAAGAGGGCCATTCTATTACACGTCCACCCATGTTTAATGGGACGGACTACACCTACTGGAAGACCCGAATGAGGATCTTTCTTATTTCTATGGATTTTGAATTATGGAATCTTGTCGAGAATGGTTTTTCAAAGTCTTCTCTTCCAATGATCGATTGGAATGATTTGGAGAAGAAGGCTTTCGCTCTAAATGCAAAGGCTATGAATGCCTTATTTTGTGCACTCGATAAAAGCGAGTTTAACCGTGTTTCAACTTGTGAAACTGCATTTGATATTTGGCACACACTCGAAGTGACCCATGAGGGCACAAGTAGAGTAAAAGAGTCAAAAATCAATTTGCTATTACACTCTTTCGAACTTTTTCGGATGAAACCAAGTGAAACCATTGGCGACATGTTTACCCGTTTCACGGATGTCGTCAACGGTCTAAAAGGACTTGGAAAGAGCTTTTCGGATTTTGAGCTTGTTAATAAGATACTAAGATCCCTTCCTAAGAGTTGGGATCCTAAAGTCACCGCTATTCAAGAGGCAAAAGATCTGCGAAATTTCCCTCTTGAAGAACTAATCGGGTCATTAATGACCTACGAAATGACTTGTAAAGCTCATGAAGAGCAAGAAGACATCCTTCCAAAGAACAGGAAGGATATGGCACTCAAAACTTCAGAATGCCACTTGAGAGAAAACTCAAGTGATGAGGACTGTGATGATGACTTGGCACTTCTAACAAGAAAGTTTAAAAAGTTCTTTAAAAGAAACAAGTTTAAGAATGATGCTAAAAATAAACTTGAACCCAAAAAGGACCAAGTAATCTGCTATGAATGCAAAAAGCCGGGACACTACAAGAGTGATTGTCCCCAAGTCAAGAAAAGAACAACAAAGAAGAAGGCGCTCCAAGCAACATGGGATGATTCGAGCGCATCTGAGGAAGAGGAGTCCAACACCGAGCAAGTTGCTCATTACGCCTTAATGGCCATCGAAGACGAGGTAACAAATTCAATAGATGCTGATTTATCTTTCGATGAATTATTAAATGCCTTCAATGACTTATTTGACGAATGCAAGAGTATAAGTAGAAAATATAAATTGCTGAAAAAGATGCATGATAGTCTTACTTGTGAGTTTGATAAGTTAAAAGTCGAACATCATGATAGTTTAAATTCATGTATCAAATGTCATGATTTAGAAACTATGCAAAAAGAAAATCTGCTACTCAAGGACACCTTGAAGAAATTCGAGGTTGGTAGCAAGTCATTAAACATGATCCTTGCAAACAAGGGTCACATTCCAAAAAGGAGCGGGATTGGATTTGTGAGAAATCCTCACCAAAATCCAACCAACTTCATAAAAGGCTCCATCTTACATGTTCAACACCAAACCAAGTGCAACTTTTGTTGCAAATCTGGACACAAGACACATTGTTGTCCATTCAAGAAAATAAGTCCAAACAAATTAATTTGGGTTCCTAAAGGAACCATGATAAACTCTATGCAGCATGATAGAAAATGTAGATCCATTTATGAGGCACCCAAAAGCAAATGGGTACCTAAACATCATCCTTTCTTGTAGAAAACTAAACAATCGCAAGCTAGGAGCAAGAAATGGTATCTTGATAGTGGATGCTCAAGGCATATGACCGGAGATCCATCTCAATTCTCTAAGCTCACTAGCATAGACGAAGGATATGTCACCTTCGGAGACAACAACAAGGGTAAAATCATTGGCAAAGGAACCATAGGTAACAAATCCAACCTCTCTATTGAAGATGTTTTACTAGTTGATGGTTTAAAACATAACCTCTTGAGCATTAGTCAATTATGTGATAAAGGATATATTATAAGATTTGAATCTAATGCTTGCATCATTGAAAAACCACACAAAAATATATCTATGATTGCATTAAAACAAAACAACGTATACACTATTGACATCAATGACTTATGTGATGAAATGTGCTTTGCCGTTATGAATGAGGATGCTTGGCTATGGCATAGAAGATTAGGTCATGCAAGCATGAAACTAATCACTCAAGTATCATCTAGAGAACTTGTAAGAGGAATTCCTCATATCAAGTTCATCAAAGATAATGTATGTGATGCTTGCCAATTAGGTAAGCAAATTAAGGGTAGCTTCAAAGCTAAGAATCAAATAAGCACCTCTAGGCCCTTACAATTGATCCATATGGACTTGTTCGGACCAATCTCTACATCGAGTCTAGGAGGTAGCAAATACGCCTTTGTCATTATTGATGACTATAGCAGATATACATGGACCTACTTCTTAAAACAGAAAAATGAATGCTTTAGATATTTTACCAAGTTTTGTAAACTTGTTCAAAATGAGAAGGGATCTATGATTTCGTCAATTAGAAGTGGTCATGGTGGAGAATTTCAAAACCATGACTTCCAAGAATTCTATGAACTCAACGGATACAACCATAATTTCTCTACTCCAAGAAATCCTCAACAAAATGGGGTAGTAGAAAGAAAAAATCGAAATTTACAAGAAATGGCAAGAACCATGTTGAATGAACATAGCCTACCCAAATATTTTTGGGCTGAAGCTGTAAACACTGCATGCTATATTTTAAATAGAGTCCTAGTAAGACCCTTGCTCACCAAAACTCCTTATGAGTTATGGAATAACAAAAAACCCAATGTTTCATATTTTAAAGTCTTTGGGTGTAAATGTTTTATCTTGAATGAAAAGGATAACTTAGGAAAATTCGATGCTAAATCTGATGAAGGAATCTTTCTTGGTTATTCTTCGGTTTCTAAAGCTTTTCGCATCTTCAATAAAAGAACCTTAATTATTGAAGAATCCATCCATGTTGTTTTCAATGAGATTTCAGAAATTAAGAAAAATGATCTTGATGATGATGTTAATTTTGATTCCTTGAATTTGAACGAAACCCCGTCTCCAACTAGCAACTTGGATGCATCCACTTCCGAAACATCCTTACCCAAGGATTGGAAGTATATAGATGCTCATCCTAAGGAGCTAATCCTAGGAGACACATCAAAGGGGGTTCAAACACAATCTTCTTTTAAAAACTTTTGTGCCAACGCCGCCTTTCTCTCCCAAATTGAACCCAAATGTGTTGATGAAGCCATGAAAGATGATTCATGGATTATCGCAATGCAAGATGAATTAAATCAATTTGAGAGAAATGAGGTATGGACGCTTGTTCCTAGGCCAAATGACCATTTAGTTATTGGTACTAAATGGGTCTTTAGAAACAAGCAAGATGAAAATGGTATCGTGGTTAGAAACAAGGCTAGATTAGTGGCCAAAGGTTTCAACCAAGAAGAAGGTATCGATTACGAAGAAACCTTCGCACCTGTGGCTCGATTAGAAGCCATAAGGATGCTCCTTGCCTATGCTAGTTGTAATAATTTTAAGTTATTTCAAATGGATGTTAAAAGCGCTTTTCTAAATGGTTTCATTTCCGAAGAAGTTTATGTTGAACAACCTCCTGGATTTGAAAATAATGGCCACCCTAATCATGTGTTTAGATTAACTAAAGCTCTCTATGGTTTAAAACAAGCCCCAAGGGCTTGGTATGAGAGACTTAGTACTTTTCTCATTGAAAATAATTTCATAAAAGGCAAGGTTGATACTACATTATTTATCAAGAACTTTAAAAATAATTTTCTCATTGTTCAGATTTATGTTGATGATATCATCTTTGGCTCTACAAATGAATCTCTTTGTGAATCTTTTGCTAAAACTATGAGTCTTGAATTCGAAATGAGCTTAATGGGAGAATTAACATTCTTCTTAGGTTTACAAATCAAACAACTAAGCAATGGCATCTTTATTAGTCAAACTAAATATGCCATGAATTTATTAAAAAGGTTTAACATGAACAACTCAAAGGCCAGTAACACTCCTATGAGCACCTCCACTAAATTAGAAATTGATGAAAGTGGAGAAAGCTTTGATCAAAAAACTTATAGGGGTATGATAGGAAGTTTACTTTACCTCACTGCAACCAGACCAGACATCATGTTCAGTGTAGGACTTTGTGCTAGATTTCAATCAAACCCTAAGATGTCTCATCTCAAAGCAGTTAAAAGAATATTTAGATATCTTAATGGTACCACAAATCTAGGATTATGGTACCCAAAATCAGAAAATTTTGAGTTAATTGCTTATGCTGATGCTGACTTTGCTGGGTGTAGATTAGATAGAAAAAGCACATCAGGATCATGTCAATTTTTAGGACATGCCCTTGTTTCCTGGTCATCAAAGAAACAAAACTCAGTTGCACTATCAACAACCGAAGCTGAATATATTGCAGCAAGTGCATGCTGTGCACAAGTTGTATGGATGAAAAATACCTTAGAAGATTATAAAGTTCATCTCAAAAATATTCCAATTAAATGTGATAACACAAGTGCAATATGCTTAACCAAGAATCCTATACAATACTCAAGAACAAAACATATTGATATTAGACATCACTTTATACGAGATCATGTCACCAATCATGACGTAACCATAGAATTCATTGATACTAAACATCAACTAGCTGACATTTTTACAAAACCTCTAAGTGAAGAACAATTTGATTTCATTAGAAGAGAATTAGGAATGCTCATGTGTCCGAACAAATAAATTAAAATCATCTTTCGGACTATATTGTATGATCAAATCATGAAAATTGAGTTTCTGAAATAGACTTGATGAAGTGATTCATGTGTATGTATTCCATCTTGCAAAATCTTTACAATGGATTATAACACAAAGGGGAAGAAGTATTTAAAAGCAATCTATGTAAAATTTCTAGTATCATAGTTACTATGCTTTTTGTTGATGACAAAGGGGGAGAGATATATGAATTGATAAACACTGCCATGATTAGAATGATGCTATAAACACTGCTATGATTATGCCATCCTTGCATCACCAAGAGATAGATGAACATGTGCTAAAGTTTGCATTATGCCCTGAGTTGATATCTTATCATGTGAAACTTGCTAGAATAGTTCAAATGTGTGCATCATGTAATAAGTTTCACAGCTTTATATGTTAATGTTAACACTACATGATGAATAGTTACAAACACAATCATACAAACTTATTGATGCATGGCAAACCTTGACTTCATTCATGAAGAGATACATCATGATGAGTATCATGATGGGAGTATTGATAAGTTTAACTGATCTAACTTATCAATACGTCACTTGAATTCTTAGGTCTTGAATTCAAGGTTGACTTATCTCAACTATGGCATATAGACAGGGGGAGTTAAGGATAACTCCATTATCAATTGATTGTCATCATCAAAAAGGGGGAGATTGTTGAATCTCGGATTTTGATGATGAAGTCAATTGTCATTTGTTGTCTAATCTATGTGTTGAGATAAGTGTGCAGGATTAACTACGATAAAAGATAGACAAGCAGCAGGAGTTGCGCCGGAGTCAAGTTCATAATCCCGTTGGGAGTTCGAGAGTTCGACGGAAGTTCGGACGGTCGTCGGAGGTTCTGCGAGAACAGATTCGAGAAGTCCAGAAGCTTGCCAAGCGAAGCTCGTCGGAACTTGCCAAGTGGATCGTCGCAAAGTCCAGGAGTTTGCCGGAAGTCCGCAGGAGCATCACCGAGGGTTCATCGGATGATCGACGGAAGTTCGCCGGAAACTCGCCGGAAGGAGCGATTGACGCACCGAAGCAAAGCTGCAGAAGTTGTCTTAGATTTAATCGTAGTTAGCACGTTGATTAAGTTGGAAAATGGGAGGTGATCCCATTGGCTTAATCTTGGGGCAATTGGGCCCCTGAAAGACTGAAATTGGGCCGAATGGAATGAACCATTCGGACCCTGATTGCACCAGGAGGTGCAACCGCCTAGGCCAAGAGGTGCAACCGCCCAGGCTAGGCTTTCCAGCGAGACTGGGCGGTGCAACCTCCCCAGCCAAGAGGTGCAACCGCCCAGGCTAGGCTTTCCAGCGAGACTGGGCGGTGCAACCTCCCCAGCCAAGAGGTGCAACCGCCCAGGGCTTAGTCTCCAAGCGAGACTGGGCGGTGCAACCTCCTCTGTCAAGAGGTAGCACCGCCAGAGCTCAAGTTTCGAGCTCTGCCAAGAGGTGCAACCACCGAGCTCGGTCTTCGAGCTTTGGCAGAGAGGAGCAACCTCTCTGGACAGGAGATGCACCGCCCGAGCTCGGTCTTCGAGCTCTGGCAGAGAGGTGCAACCACCTCTGGCAGAGAGGTGCAACCACCTCTGGCAGAGAGGTGCAACCTCTCTGGTCAGGAGATGCACCGCCTGAGCTCGGTCTTCGAGCTCTGGCAAAAAGGTGCAACCACCCCTGACAGAGAGATGCATCCGCCTGAGCTCAGTCTTCGAGCTCTGCCAGGCGGTGCAACCTCTCCAGTCAAGAGGTGCAACCGCCTGATCCCGGAATTCCGGGATTTGATCATTTTGAGCTCGAAATTTGAATTGGGTTGGGGCCTATAAATACCCCACCCATTCAGCACTGAAAAGAGCACAGACCTACACCGAAATCTTGATCTTTTCTGTGATTCTAAGAGCTCAAAAGTGTTGTAAAGCCTTTAAGTCTCCTCCTTCTGTTCTTCAAGTTTTCAGTTGTAAAGTGAGGAGAGAAAGGTCTGTAAAGGTTGTCTCCTGAGCCTGTCAAAAGGAGAGAAACTGTAAAAGGGCAGTTTGGCCTTCGCCTATTGAAGGAAGGCCCCTAGTTGACGTCGGCAACCTCGTCGGTGGAGGAAGCCAAAAGTGGAGTAGGTCAAGGCTGACCGAACCACTCTAAATCTCTGGTTTGCGTTTATCTTTGAGCACTTTATCATTACTGCAAACCTCCTTCATTACTACTGCTCTCTGCGCTTTCAAGTTCTAAGTGCTGTTCTTCCGAATCTGCATTCAGACGTAAATCCGTATTTTCGTACATTGCAGTTTACGTTTACGTTTGATTCTGCAGAACTGTCTTCCGTGCTTTTACGAACGAGTTTCTTTGCAGTTGACACTTACATTTTGATCCTATTGATAACTGCAAACTGTCCTCTACAATTTTACGAACGAGTTTCAACATTTAGACGTAAAACTGCACTTAGACGTAAATCGGCTTTCCTCGCACAATCATCAGATCTCAGTTCAAGTTTACGTCTTGATTTCAACTGTATACTGCCTTCTGCGAGTATACAAACGAGTTTCAAAGTTCAGACGTAAATCTGCGTTTAAAACGTAAATCTGCGTTTAGACGTAAATCTGCGTCTAGACGTAAATCTGCGTTTAGACGTAAATCTGTTTTTTGCAGATTACTTTTTGAGCTGTACAACAGCAGCACATTGTATTTATACTTCTGCTTAAACTGCCTCTAGACGCAAACTGTGTTTAGACGCAATCTGCGCTTAGACGCAATCTGCGTTTAGACGCAATCTGCGCTTAGACGCAATCTGCGCTAAGACGCAAACTGCGCTTAGACGCAATCTGCATTTAGACGCAAACTACGTTTAGACGCTAATTGTGTTTAAACGTAAACTGCACTCAATCATAAGTAATCTTAGAATCGGCTTTTGCATCATAACAGTTTTTATTGAACGAACGCAGCTTTTGGTTTTTAATCGCTGTAAGATTTCCGCTGCACTAATTCACCTCCCCCCTCTTAGTGCTCTCGATCCTAACAAATTTCATTTCATCACATTAGGAGTATTAATAGGAATTAATTGGGTGATGAGATAAATATTTCATGAATACATGGAATTGTATAAAAAATCATATCATAACCGTTTCATACATTCATATCATCACATGAAGAAATATAAATAAAAATTGGTGATGAGACATTACTTCATGAATACAATAAAATTCATATAGCATATCATGGTTTATTAGAACTAATCTTCTTTTTGGTGAATAGAAAAAATAGTAGGAGAACAAGATCTCAATTCATGCATATCAAATATTCAATCATCAAAATCATGATTCATCTAGAAAATGCTCATCTTTAAATATTCAAAGAGAGATCTTAGGAGATCAAATAATAAGAGATTTTTAAATAAAATTTTAAGTCAAGAATTTTAAAAAAAATATTCTCTTTAGTAAATCACAAAAGGAAATGTATGAGAAAAAGATTTCAATTCATACGTAAGAACTCTTATGATTCATATTAAAAATTTTCTCAAAATGTAAGAGAATAAAGAGTAAGAAATCTTGATTCATAAAGGATTTCATGTTATAAATTTCAAGAGATCAAGATCATAATTTCGATAAAAATTTATTCAAATTTAAATCATCAAAATCATTATCAAAATCCAAGGTATTCACAAAGATAATACAAATGGATTCATCAAAATCAATAAGATAGAGCAAAATAATTTTCAAGAAGAATATTTTCCTCTTTTTGGTTGTTTCAAAACATATGATTTTGTTTCATTTATGCCAAATAAAAACATGTATCATGTTTAAAACCGAAAGTGTAAGACTTATTACAACAAAGATCAATAAGGCACTTTCATTATAGTAAAAATCAATAATCCGTAAATCGCAAGATTTATCATGCATAATTTCAAAATTTATTAAGCATGATCATTATGCATGACACTAAAACATGGTTTCAAAATGTTTAATATTTTCATTACACAATTTCATCATTATGAATCATCATATTTTCAAATTCGAACATACACAATTTCATAACTATATCTTTCATTTTTCATGCATGATACAAATAACTCAATCATCATTATGAGCATATTATATATGATATTCAAGCATTCATGATATATCATTTTGGCAACATGATCATAGCTTTTCAAATGATGGTATCTAAATGTCAAAGTTTATTACATCCTATCATGCATGATCATTAACTTCTCATTTGTATTTCATACATTATTCAAAATATCAAGAGAATTTTGGTGATGAAATATACATTTCATGAATGCAAGAAATTTTACATAATAAAATTCAAGTCATAAATTATCAAGATGTCGAGTAGCATAGGTTAATTTGAATAAATCATTTTTAGTGAATACCAAGAAGAATCACATCATGAAAGAATTTTGATTCATGAAAAAATTTCATATATCGAGAAATCAAGATGATAATTTATAAAAAAATATTATAAGTTATATTCAAGAAAAAAATCATCATTCGTTTTTAACTCATTCAATTTGTCAAATCAATATCATAATTTTGATATAACTCATTTCAAATTCAAATCATCAAATCAAAATCATTTTCAAGAGATTCATATAAATCAATAAGATAGAGAAAAACAATTTTCAAGAACAATGCTTTTCTCTTTCTAGTTATTTAAATTCATGTCATTTATTTCATTTATGCTAGATAAATATGTGCATCAACATTTAGGATCGAAAAATAAATTTTGTCATAAAAACCATCAAGATCAATAAACCATAAAAATTATTATGTATAACTTTACAGTCTCATGCATAAAATCATTAAATCATAGTATCAAAATTTCAATATTTTCATTCCATCATTTTGCATTGGTTTCATTGAACATAATTTTGAATGATTCTTATAGATATCTAAAACTTCTTTAGTTTTAATTTATGTGATTGACTTTATATTAGCATGCTCAAATTTTGTTCTTAAGTCAAAACCATACATCATATTTGACAACCAAAGACAAGGTTCGAAAAAAAAGATCATCAAGCCTTCCATTCAAAAGGCATGCATCATTATTAAGCATGATATTAAACTTCTCAATATTTTCATTAAGACATCAAGCATGGTTTCAATCAAAATCGTAAATCATCAAAATACACATTCTTACTTCTCAAGCACATACATAAGATTTATATTTAACATTTTATTACATTTTTATTTTTAAACATTAAATTATTAAACATGTAATTTTTAACAAAATTAATCCTAAACTAAATTAAAAATAACTCATGAAAAGTATTATGTAATTTCGAAATAAATTAGGGGGATTTCGATTACCTCATCATTGAAAACGGTTAAGTCGTAGTTTATCACCTCGCCTTTCTTGATTTTCTCCTCATCTTCGGATGAGCTCGATTCATCCCAATTTGTGTTCTTCTTCTTACGTTCAAAGCAAGTAGTTCCGTTCTTTTTTCTTTTTAATTTTTGTTTCATTTGTAGTTTAAGTTCACTATCACTTGAGCTTATGCTCGAGTGGTCTTCATGTGTTCTATATCCCAAATTCTTCCTGTCCTTTGGAAGGTTGTTCTCGAGTTCCCTTTTTGTCACATTGTTCATTTCGTAGGTCATTAAAGACTCAATTAGTTCTTCGAGTGAAAATGTTTTAAGATCCTTGGCCTCTTGAATGGTCGTAACTTTTGGATCCCAACTCTTTGGAAGGGATCTTAAAATTTTAGTTACTAGTTCAAAGTTAGAAAAATCTTTACCAAGAGCTTTGAGTCCATTGATGACATCCATGAAATGGGTGTACATGTCTCCGATGGACTCACTTGGTTTCATCCGGAAAAGTTCGTAAGAATGCACAAGAATGTTAATTTTGGACTCTTTCACTTGGCTAGTACCTTCATGAGTGACCTTAAGAGTTCTCCAAATATCAAAAGCCGAATCACAAATCGAAACGCAATTAAATTCATTTTTGTCAAGTGCGCAATATAAGGCATTCATAACCTTTGCATTTAGAGAAAACATCTTCTTCTCCAAATCATTCCAATGGTTCATTGAAAGAGAAGACATTTCAAATCCATTTTCGACTATGTCCCATAAATTCAAATCCAAAGAAAGTAAGAAAACTCTTATTCGAGTTTTCCAATAAGTGTAGTCCACCATCCCATTGAAAAAGGGAGGACGAATGAGAGAGTGCCCCTTTTGAAGGCCATAAAGAGCCATTTCTCTTGGGTGTTAAACCAACTAAGAAATAACGAGGCTCTAATACCAATTGTTAGGATCGTAGCGGCACTAAGAGGGGGGGGTGAATTAGTGCAGTGGATTAAACCTCGTAAGTTTGAAAATGATTTCGTAAATGCATAGAGATTTCGATTCGACAATGAATGACTTGGTAAAAGTAGCTCGAGTAAAGTGAAAAGATAAAAACCAAAAGCTTGCTGCTATGTAAATAACAGTTTAAGAAAGGTAAACACTCACACATTCAAGGAACACACCAATTTAAAGTGGTTCGGTCAAAATGACCTACATCCACTTGCAAAGCCTTCTTCGATGAGGCTCCCAACTTTCACTAGCAAATCACTTTGAAGGGAAAGGACAAATACCCCTCTTACAACCTTTTACAAGTGGTTCATACTCTTACAGATTTTCAAAGAGAAATAGGGAGGTGAACACTCAAGTAATTGAAAACAAGACTTTGCTAAGGCTTTATTTCAATCTTTAACTTCTCGAAGGTTATGTTCTCTGTTAAGAATTGAGGGTTATTTATAGACCCTAAGAGGATTCAAATTTGAGCTCTAAATTTTGAATTCTCTTAGGTTCTCGATGCTAGCGGTGCCACCGCCTAACCTCTCGGGTGCTGGGCGGTGCCACTGCTAGACCTCTCGGGTGCTGGGCGGTGCCACCGCCCAGTCCGGTAGTACCACCGCCCGATCCTTCGGGTTCTAGATGGTGCCACCGCCCAGTCCGGCGGTTCCACCGCCCGACCTTATGTGTCATTGGTTAGGCTTCAGATCTGGTCCAAACCAAGTTATATTCAGGTCCAGTTAGCCCCTAACAAGGATATATGATTATCTTTTAATCCTAACCCTAATTATATGTAAACTACACAACTAAAAATATAATCCTAAGCAAGTTTTTAATTGGCAAATATCGAGTCTCCTTCCGACGAGCTTTTCGGCGATCTTCCGATGGACTTCCGATACACCCTCAGATTTCTTCCGACGGAGTCCCAGCAAGCTCCCGATCTTGTGGCAAGTTCAGCGAGTAGCCGAGCCTTCTCAGTGATCTCTGCGAACCTCCGACGATCTCTTCAGCGGACTTCCAAAAACTTCGACAAGTCCCCGATTTCTTCTCGGTTGGTTCCGGTAGCATCTCCGACGAATCTTCAGACTTTCGGCAGACTCTCGAACACCCATCAAACTTGACTCCGGTAGACTTGCTTTATGTCTTCAAGCTATCGTAGTTAATCCTGCATAAGTAAAACAAAACTTCGATCTAGACAATTACTCCTAGGCAATCAAGTTGTCCGGCATGTCATTGGTCTCTCGACGCTTCGTCTGATTCTTCGGCGCATCGTCCTCTCTTGCGGCCTATTGCCCAATCGGCCAGTTGACTCCGCAACTCTGATATCCTTGGCGCAATACCCGCTCTTCTTGGCCTGATACCTGAATCCACGGCCTGAAGCCTTCTATCGATACGTCGACCGATCCACCAGTCCAACGTCCAATCTTCTGACATGTTCCATCGGCGCAACATGATTTTCCTACTTTAATTGTCTCATCTTGATAGAAGCATCTTGCATCACTCAAAAACACAGATTAAATCATAAACACATATCAAGTGGTTTCATCATCAAAATACGAGATTCAATAGGAAGCTCATTAAAAACAACATGAATAGATTCCTCTATAACCAAAGTTTTTTATTAAAGATACGAAAAACTTTAGACGTAGAAGAGTAACCAAGAAAAATAGATTCATCAGATTTTGCATCAAATTTTTTTAAGGCATCAATTTTATTTAAAACAAAATATTTACAACTGAAAACTTTAAAATATAAAATATTGGGTCTTTTGTTGTTCTATAATTTATAAAGAGTTTTGGAAACTAATGGTCTTACAAGAACCATGTTCATGACATAGCATATCTTATGAACGGCTTTGACCCAAAAATATTTGGATAGGTTATGCTTATTAAGTATGGTTCTTGTCATTTCTTGTAAACTCCTATTTTTTCTCTCAACAACTCTATTTTGTTGAGGGTTTCTTAGAGTGAAGTTGTGGTTATACCCATTTAAATCATAAAAAGTTTTTAAAATCATAGTTTTGAAATTCACTACTATGATCACTTCGAATTGAGGCAATTATAAAACCCTTTTCATTTTGATCTAATTTATAAAATTTTGAAAAACATTTAAAGCAATCACTTTTATATGTCAAGAAGCATGTCCAAGTGTATCTAATATAATCATCAACTATTATAAAGGCATATTTACTATCTCTTAGGCTTGTTGTATATCCAAATAAATTCATATGGATCAATTGTAGTACTCTAAAGGTGCTTATTTGATTCTTCGATTTGAAACTACTTTTTATTTATTTTCCTAGTTGGCATGAATAATAAACTTTATCTTTGACAAATTTAATTTTTGGCATACCTCTTACTAATTCTTTAGTGGTAATTTATGAAATTAGTTTCATACTTGTAGGAAAATCTAAGGGTGACATCTCATGCGCAACGAAAGAACAGAAAACAAAAACCTCAAATTTCCCAATAATGTATTAGTCGTTGTGCGAAGATTAGTATGCAAAATTCACAAAACTAAAAACCACATGTGAGTTAGTTGTGTTACATAGGGAGATCGTATCTATAGTCCCTCATCCATCTAATATCTCAGAGACTGTATACCGGGCATGGTATTGTCATACCCATACAGTTTCTACTCGAGTCTCGCTATAATCGAATTTTCCTGGAGAACTCTTTCTCTCTCAATCTGAATGACCTTGGCCAAGGATTTGCTTAAGCAAGAACATATGAGATATTCCTCTCATGACACTGAGAGTGAATGATCATCTATCGATGCTCAACAGCCCTCTTAAGGTTGGCTGCCACTCTCGATGATCGGTTGTGCTAGATTTGAAACTTCCATACCTATAAGTATGGTATCAAAGAGTGGAGTACTCATACAGGCAATCCTTGGTGTCTCAAGTTTAAGGACTAGATACACCATTGGGACTACGAAATCGCTATTTGACAATAAGGCATCATTAACCATCCAGTATTCTGTGAGCAGATCAATTAGGGAGTAGCTACGAGACTAGCTGTCTCCATCATATGGACACGTATATAGCACACTAGTCTGTTTGATTATCTCGATGTCCCTTTCGAGTAACCTATGACCAGAATTATTTATGGTCTATATTTAAAGGTGAATTGGTATTATTATCGTGATCTCATCACGATCTGATTCCCATTGCACAGATCCTTGGACATCATAATATATATGCATATATGCAACAAGCAATATAAAGTGATAAAATATTAAAATATAATAAGTAAAAAGAATGTGTATCATGTCACATGTGTCATCACTCACGTAATTGTCTTGTAGGGCACCTATAACTAGCAATACTTATATGGCCTAATCTTCTATGCCAAAGCCATGCATTATCATTTAAAATCGAAAAGCAAGTTTCATCACAAAACTCATCAAGATCAATAGTATAGATATTATTGGTCCTTAAGGCAATCAAAGATCTATTTATGTGTGGTATTTCTATAATGCAAGTATTAGATTCAAATTTGATGTTATAACCTTTATCACACAATTGACTAATGTTTAGCAAGTTATGTTTTAAACCATCTACTAATAAAATATTTTCAATCAAAATGTTTGATTTGTTACCTTTATTTTCTTTGCCAATAATTTTTCCTTTGTTGTTGTCTCCGAAGGTGACAAATCCTTCGTCTTGGTTGTTGAATCTCGGATTTTGATGGTGAAGTCAATTGTAATTTGTTTGATCTAATTTATATATTAAGAAAAGTGTATAGAATTAACTACGAAAGAAGTAAGACATAAAACAAGTGTTGTGCCAGAGTCAAGATCGAGATCACGTTGGGAGTTTGAGAAATCATCGGACATTTGTCGGAAGTTCTGCCGGAACCAACCGAGAAGTCTAGGAGCTTACCAAAGAAGCTCATCGGAACTTTCCAAGAAGATCATCATAAAGTCCAGGAGCTTGCTGGGAGTCCGCCGGAGCATTGCCGAGAGTTCGTCAGATGTTCGCCGGAAGTACGCCGGAAGCTCGCCGGAAGAGCAATTGATACACCGAAACAAGAAGTGCAATAAACATGTCTTAATTGTCATAGTTAGAGCATAAATTAAGTTAGGATTAGGAGATTATCTCACTAACTTAATTAGGGGCCAATTGGACCCTTAACAAGGCTGATTTGGGCCAGATTGAATAGCCCAATCAGCCCCTAAAAATATGGCCGGCGGTGGCACCACCCAGAAGACCCAGTCTCTCAGGTGGTCTGGGCGATGGTACCGCCCGGACTAGGTGGTGGTATTGCCAGCAGTTATTGCTATAAACAATGGTACTGCCCCTGTCAAGCGGTGGTACCGCTAGAGCTCGATCTCTGAGCTTTGTCAAGCGGTGGTACTGCCTAGTGTCAGGTGTAAGGCGGTGGTGCCACCCAGTAATGGCGGTGGTACCGTCAAGACCTTGGAAATCTAGGATTATACACTTTTTGGCTCCATTTTTGAAGCCTTTGAAGCCTATAAAAACCATACCCTTTCCTGCATGAAAGGGCACAAAAGCATTGAGATATTCTTGAGTTGTTGGGGTATAAAAGTGTTGTAAGTGCTAGAGTTCTCCTCCTCCCTTTTAAGTTTTGAGATCATTCAAGAGAGGTGTGAGACTTATAAGGGTTCTCTCCTAAACCCATGAAAATGAGAAAGCGCTGTAAAAGGTGGTTGGTCTTCACTTATTAAAGGAAGGCCCTTAGTGGACGCCGATGACCTCGTCGGAAAAGGAATCCGAAAGTGGATGTAGGTCACATTGACGAACCACTCTAAAACTCGATTTGCATTTACTTTGTGTAATTTATTTTTACAGCAAACTGCCTCTCCTCCTTACTGTGCTTTTATTACACCTACATCTCACATACGCTTTCAAGTAAACACCTTCTGAGATCATTTTTAATCGTACGAAGATTTTACGAAACCAACGCTTTTCATTTGTGCAATTTACATTACTGCAAATCTATTTAATCTTCTCTTACACTTTTACGAAAAGCTTTCAAATTCAAATTCTCTCCAAAATGGATTGAAACCATTTTCGTCAGAATCGGGTTTAACCGAAATAAAGTCTTTCGAATTCGTGAAAGTTTTCAGCTATAATAATTCACCCCCCCTTCTAGTACTGCTTTTGATCCTAACACTTGGTATCAAAGCAAGATTCACTCTCGTTTGGTTTAAAACCCAAGAGAGATGGTATTTGCCGGCAACCTAGAGGGTCATTCAATTACACGTCCGCCCATGTTCAATGGGACGGATTACACATATTGGAAGACTAGAATGAGGATCTTCCTAATTTCAATAGATTTTGAATTATGAAATATTGTAGAAAATGACTTTCAAAAGTCTTCTCTTCTAATAAATGATTGGAATGAATTGGAGAATAAGACTTTCGCTTTAAACGTAAAGGCTATGAATGCCTTGTTTTGTGCATTAGATAAAAATGAGTTTAATCGAGTATCGATTTGTGAAACGACTTTTAACATTTGGCACACACTCGAAGTGACTCATGAAGGCACTAGTAGAGTAAAGGAGTCAAAAATTAATCTTTTAGTGCACACTTATGAGTTATTTCATATAAAACCGAGTGAGACCATTGGAGACATAGACACCTGATTTACGGATGTCGTCAATGGTCTAAAAGAACTTGGTAAAGGTTTCTCAGATTTTGAACTCATTAATAAAGTTTTAAGATTTCTTCCAAAGAGTTGGACCCTAAAGTAACGGTCATTCAAGAGATCAAAGATCTAAATAATTTTCCTCTTGAAGAACTTATTGTGTCACTAATGGTCTATGAAATGACATGTAAAACTCATGAAAAGCTTGAAGATACCCTTCCAAAGAATATGAAGGATATAGCACTGAGAACACAAGAAGACCACTTGAAAGAAAACTCAAGTGATGAGGACTTTGATGATGACTTAGCACTCTTAACAAAGAAGTTCAAAAGATTCATAAAAAGAAATAAATTTAAAAATAATATTAAAAAATTTTGAACCTAGGAAAGAATAAGTGATATGTTAAGAATGCAAGAAGCCAAGACACTTCAAGAGTGAATGTCCCCAAGCAAAGAGGAGGCAACCAAAGAAGAAGGCTTTTAAAGCTACATGGGATGACTCAAGTGCATTTGAAGAAGAGGAGCCAACCAACACCGAGCAAGTTGCTCACTATGCGCTAATGGCTATTGGAGATGAGGTAACAAGTTCATTAGACGCTAATTTAACTTTCGATGAGCTTTCAAGTGTTTTTCATGAATTGTTTAATTAATGTAGAATCTTGAGTAAAAAATATAACTCTTTAAAAAAGGAACATGCTTCTCTTATTAGCAATTTTGATAGATTAAAAATTGAGCACAATAGTCTAGCTTCATGTATGAAATATGATGAACTAGAATTACTTCAAAAAGAAAACTTACTACTTAAGAAAATCTTAGAAAAGTTTGAGGTTGATAGCAAATATTTGAACATAATCCTTGTCAACAAGGGTCACGTTCATAGAAAAGGCGGAATCAGATTTGTGAGTAGCTCTCACCATAATCCAACCACCTTTGTTAAAGGCCCTACTTTGTAAGTTTCACCCAAAACAAATACAACTTTTGTTGCAAATTTGGGCATGTAGCTTATTATTGTCCATTCAAGAAATGTTGTCCACATAGATTGATTTAGGTTCCTAAAAGTACCTCAAGTGACTCAATGCAACATGATAAACTATGTAGATCGAATTTTGAGACACCCAAGGTCAAATGGGTACCAAAAAATCACCTTTTTTTTAGAAAAATGTATCATCATAAGCTAAGAGCAAGAGATGGTACCTTGATAGTGGATGCTCAAGGCATATGACCGGAGATCCATCTCATTTCTCTAAGCTCACTAGCCTAAACGAATGATATGTCACCTTCAAAGACAACAACAAGGGTAAAATCATTAACAAATGAACCATAGGTAACAAATCCAACTTTCTTATTGAAGATGTATTATTAGTTGATGATTTAAAGCATAACCTTTTGAATATTAGTCAATTATATGATAAAGGATATATCATTAGATTTGAATCTAATATTTATATTATTGAAAAACTATATAAAAACACAACTATGATTGCCCTAAAATAAAATAATGTATACACTATCGAGATTAATGATCTTTGTAATGAAATGTGCTTTTCGGTTTTGAATGACGATGCTTGGCTTTGGCATAGGAGATTAGGTCATACTAGCATGAAACTAATCTCTCAAATTTCATCTAAAGAACTTGTAAGAGGAATTCCTCATATCAAGTTCGTTAAAGATAATGTGTGTGATATATATCAACTAGGAAAACAAATAAAAGGTAGCTTCAAACCTGAGAACGTATCTTCTTGTATAACACCAAGAAGGTGATAGCGCTCCCACTTATCTTCCTATATACACGAGGCTCATCTTCGTTCTTAACAAAGTCATAAGATCTGATCATCTCATCAAATCTTATGTTTCAACTTCGAAAAGGTTGCTTCAATCTATGAAGGTTGCTACATACCTTTTTTGGGTAGTCCTTGGACATGAATCCCTTAGACTGTATCATATACACCTCCTCCTTAAAGTTGCCATTGAGGAACATAGTTTTCACGTCCATTTGCCAGATCTCACAATCATAGTGCGCTGCAATAGCCAATAGAATTCGGATAGATTTCAGTATGGCTACGAGTGAGAAGGTTTCATCATAGTCAACACCTGGCCTTTGACGATACCCCTTAGCCACTAGACTTGCTTTATAGATCTCTATCTTTTTATCTACTCTGATCTTCTTCTTGAAGATCTAGTTGTAACCAATGGGTATAATACTCTCGGGTGCATCAACTATGTTCCAAATCTTATTGGAGTACATAGAATCTATCTCAGAATTCATAGCTTCTTACCACTTCCTAGAGTTTATACTCATAATAGCATCTTCGTAAGTCTGAGGATCAATATTCTCAACATCATCTCCTCTAATATGTCTCACAAATCTTTTAAGAGGATGAGATACTCTGTCGGACCTATGTAAAATTGAAACTTGTGCGCTAGGTACCTGAATGACCTGAGCTATAGAGTGGTGCTTGAGCTAGGTTCTCCAACCTCGCTCAGCTCTATCACGCTCCCATTGTCTTCGTCATGAATATGTTTTTTATTAAGAAACATTGCTCTTTTGGTTATAAAAACCTTTTGGTCCTCGGGGTGATAGAAATAATACATATAAGTTTCCTTGAGGTATCCCACGAACTTGCATCATTTCGTCATGGATTCTAACTTATCGAGGTTGTATCTTTTAACATGGGTAAGGCATCCCCAAATCTTAATAACCTTAAGATCGGGCTTCTTTCCTTTCTATATCTTATATAGTGTAGACACTACTGACTTAGTTAGAACTTTTTTCAGAAGGTAAGTTGCAGTCTCTAAGGTATATCCCTAGAATAAGACGAGTAGGCCGGCGAAGCTCATCATGGATCACACCATATCTAACAGTATACAATTCCTCCTTTCATATACACTATTGGGCTAATGTGTATAAGGAGGTGTCTATTGGGATATAATCCCATGGTCCTTGAGGAACTAGGTGAACTCTCTACTCAAGTACTCACCTTGTCGATCTAATCATAGTGTCTTGATACTCTTTATAGTTTAGTTCTTTACTTCCTTCTTATACTCTTTGAATTTTTCAAAGGCCTCGGACTTGTACTTCATCACATACACATGTCCATATATTGAGAAATCATCAGTAAAAGTTATAAAGTAGGAGTAACCACCTATGACATGAGTTAACATGGGTCTACATACATCACTATGTATGAGTTCCAACAGCTCAGTGGCTCTCTCTCTAGTTCCACTAAATGGAGAGTTGGTCAGTTTTTCACAAAGTCAAGGCTCGCAAGTTGTATATGTCTCATAGTCAAATAGATCTAGATATCTATCTTTTAGCAACTTTTGAATTATTCCCTCATGGATGTGACCTAGCCTACAATACCATAAGTATGTACTGTTTACCTTATTTTGTTTTCTCTTGGACACACTTACATTCATAATATATGAAGCAATGTCTAGTATAAACATACCATTATACAATATTCCTCTTGTGATAATCTTATTATCTAATAATATTGAACAACTATTGTTCTTAAAAACTAATTTATATCTACTAACTGTCAAACATGAAATGAAAATAATATTTTTGATAATAGAATGAACAAAATAGCATGCATCCATGCAATAATCTCTCCACCAGGCATATGTAGGGTGACCTCGCCAATAGATACTACAACAACTTTTGCTCTGTTGCCCATCTTGAGGTCCATCTCGCCTCTCGCCAATCTCCTAGATCTTGTCAGAACTTGCAATGAATTATAAATGTGATAAGCACTACTAGTATCCAATACTCATGTGTTATCATAAAGTCTAACAATTGGAGACTAATCATGAATGTACCTAAAGCTTCTCCAAGCTTTTGTTTCGCCCTCTCTGCAATGTACTTTTTGCAGTTCCTCTTCCAGTGCCCATCTTTGCCGCAATGGAAGCATTGGCCTTTGTCCTTTGCTAGGTCTTTTTTAACAACCTTTATTTTACCCTGTTTGCTCTTGCCCTTGCCCTTCTTAGGGGACTTTTCTCCCTTCCTTTTTTTTTCTGGTCTCACTAGTATAGAGAACTGGCTTCTCTTTCTTGATAGTGCTCTCTACCTCTCTTAACATATTAAGGAGCTCAAGGAGAGTCACCTCAAGCTTGTTTATATTAAAATTCATTATGAACCGTGAAAAGGAATCTAGTAGAGACTAAAGCATAAGATCCACACATAGATTATCCTCTAGGATCATTATTAGACCTATGAGTTTCTCTATCCACTCAATCATCTTTAGGACATGGTTCTGAACCGGTATCCCCTTAGTCATCCTAGCACGAAGGAGGCTCTTAGATATCTCATATCACTAAGTCATTGTCTGTTCCTCAAATAGTTTACGGATATATAGGATAATGGATCTAGCATCCATTTGTTCATGTTGTCTCTGTAATTCAGGAGTCATAGAGCCCAACATACAACACTAAGCAAGAGTAGAGTCATTTATGTACTGTTAGGACCGGAGCGGCACTAAGAGGGGGGGGTGAATTAGTGCAGCGGTAAAGTACGATAAACTTTCGACGATTTAAACACTTATGGAAACTTCGTACGATAAAAGTAACATTTCATTTGAAACCATTTCGATTGTGTTTTAACTTGACGGCATATGTAAGAAGGAGACAAAGAAGTAGAGCATCAAAGTGAAGATGGTTTGCCATAATATAAATGACAATAAGATAAGTGCAAACCGATTTATAGTGGTTCGATCATGCGACCTACATTCACTTGCGAAGCCTTCTTCGGTGAGGCTCCCAACTTCCACTAGCAAATCACTTTGAAGGGGAAGAACAAATACCCCTCTTACAACCTTTTACAAGTGGTTCACTCTCTTACAAATTTTCAAAGAGAAAGGAGGTGAACACTCAAGCAATTGAAAACAAGACTTGCTAAAGACTTTACAAAGGCTTTTGTCTCAATCTAATGCTTCTCAAAGGTTGTCATCTCAGTTGAGAATTGAGGGGTATTTATAGGCCCCAAGAAGATTCAAATTTGGGCTCCAAATTTTGAATTCTCTTGGGTTTTCGAGGCTGGCGGTGCCACCGCTTGTCAGTGTCTGACACTGACAGAGTACTGGTGGTGCCACCGCTTGGCTCTCGAGGTGCTGGGCGGTGCCACTGCCCAGCCAAGCGGTGCCAATGCCTGGATCTCGGGTGCTAGGCGATGCCACCGTCTAATCTGGCGGTGCTACCACCTACACTATTTCAGCTCACTGGTTGGGCTCCAAACTTGGCCCAAACCAGTCCGAACTCGGGCCCAATTGGCCCCTACTTGGTTTATAGGATTAACATCTAATCCTAACCCTAATTAACGTGCTAACTACGAATTTAAAGATATTTCCTAAGCTATTACAAAGTCCATAAGTCAAGACTTCTTCCGGCGAGCTTCTGGCGAACTTCCGGCGGTCTTCCGATGAACTCTCGGAAATCATTCTGCGGACTCCAGGCAAGCTCCTAGACTTCACGATTTGATCTTGGCAAGTTCCAACGAGCTTCTTCGGTAAGCTCCGATCTTTCTTGGCGAGCTTCGCAAACTTCCAACGAACCTTCCGACGAGCTTCCGAAAAACCCTTCGGTAAGCTCCCTACTCATTCTCGGCTAGTTCTGACAGCATTCCCGAGGAACCTTCGGACTTCCGTCGAACTCTCGAACTCGTAACGAATCATTTGCGCTTGACTCCGACACTTTGTTTCGCTTTATATCTTTGTCATTATCATAGTTAATCCTGCACACACAAGCTAAAACTCTACTCCGATATAGGCAATTATTACAACGCGAATTGACATTCTGTTGCCCGGCACGTCATTGGTTGCCACTTCGTCCGATTCTTCAGCGCATCGTCTTCTCTTGTGGCTTGTTGCCCAATCGATGGTTGACCTCCGCAACCCTGATATCCTTGGCACAATTTCGCTCTCCTTGGCCCGATGCCCGATGTCCGAAGCCTTCTGTCGTCCAATATCCTGACGTGATATCCTCCGGCACAACGTCAATTCCTCCTGCATCAACTATCTAATCCTGATCGAGTAGACCTGCATCACTCAAAATGTAGTTTAAATTATAAACACATATCAAGTGGTTTTATCATCAAAATACGAGATTCAACAATCTCCCCCTTTTTGTTGATGACAACCACTTGATGACGAAGTTAACTTTAACTCCCGGAGTTTAAACAAACTCCCCCTATCAATATGCCATATTGATAGAACCTTGAATTCAAACTGAATTCAAGTCATTGCAATATTCATCATGAATACTTGCAACACATCATCATGAACATATGCATAAACTTATGCATCACATGTCATGTCATCAACATACTTCTCCCCCTTTGTCATCTACAAAAAGGAGAAGTACCACAATCAAGTGTTTGTTATATGGGTTCAACTCATTGCATGAAAAACATAATATTAAATTTTTATCATCATGCAATCTAGTAATTTTACAATATTTTAGAACTTGCAAGCTAGCAATTTAGAGATGTTCAAAAAAGCAACTCTTGCTTCTTGAAATATGCAAGTTTTATAAGCTAGCAAATTCAAATATATACAAGTTGGCATATTTGCTTTTCTTGAGATAGGCACGATAGCATATTTTTGTATTTTCTTGATGTTTCAAGCTAGCAATTCTCGGTGATGTTCAAGATAGCAATTTCTTCTCTTTTGAGAAGTGTAATTTTTGTTTTCTTCTTGAATTATGCAAGCTAGCTATCTCCCCCTTAGTCATTGTAAAAAAGAAGGGAAAACCCTTTTTAAAGAAGGGAAGACCCTTTATGTCAATTTCTAAATCATGACAAAGGTGAGTAATCATTCTTATTTAAAAATTTCATAATTGAGATAAACCTTGAATTCAAATTAAGGCAATATTAATCATGATTCACATCATATGTAATACATCACATAAAAAGCATAAGTATTGCATGCATCATTTTAGCAACAAATCGTAGCATTTCATCACATGACAAGATATCAGCAAGTAAAATTACAATGCAAGTTCTTGATATCTTAATATGATGCAAACATAGCATATGGCAATCATAGCATTTCGATTATCAATTTACTATGCAAGCTTCTTTTGATATCTTAACATAATTCAAATTCAAATATGGCACTTATAGCATTAATTTATATATTTCTCATTCAAATATGGCACTCATAGTATCAATTCATATATTTCTCCCCCTTTGTCATTACCGAAAAGAAGGGAGAAATCAATGGCAAAAAGATTTTAATCATTATACAAGCCAACTTACAAAATCATGTCATGATATCAAAAAAATTCAAGAAGGACATGATTCATTCAATAAATCCTTTTAATAGAGCAAAAGAATTATACAACCAAGGATCATGATTAAAATATATCAATATCATAGATCAAGTCATGATTCATGATTCATCATAAAGCAAATTAATTCTCAGTCATCTCATAAGGCTTTTAAAGAATTTTTGAAACATAGGAGAATGATTAATTTGAGCATGCAATGTTTCAATCAAATTCAAGTCATGAATACCAATACTTTCATATTGTGAGTATCAATTCATGAATACCAAAAGATATTATTTGTGATTCCAATTTTGCAAGATCAAGATTATGATTTATATAAAACTTATTCAAATCAAATTGGTAACTTGAAACTCATAATCAAGTCATCAAAATCAATTTCGAGATTCACAAAATATCATGAAATCGTTAATCTCGATCAGATGGGAAAAGCATTTTTTTAAGTGATTCTTTTTCATCTAAGCATGCCTTAGTCTTTATATGCCAAATCAATATAAGCATGAAAGTTCAAGACGTAAAGGCAAAATCTTATAAGACAACTCATCAAGCAAGATTTTAAACATCTATTTTCAAGCCATATAAAGAGTAAGTCAAGGATTCAATTATCTCATGTCATGAATTCCAATAGGCATCTCAAAATATCAACATTATATCAAAAGGATATTTCAAAAAGATATATCGATAAGTGATTCATTTGTATCATTTCATTCATTCGGAAGATTCTCTTCTTTAATAAATAAATATAGGAGAACAAAATGAATTAAGGAGATGTAACATAATTGAAGCATTGAACATGATTCATATTTAAAATGTGTCTCATGTCATAAGTATGAATCAAGCATTTGTAAAATCCGAAATCATCCTCAAAGTCACATTCAATAAATTCATACATGACAAGCATAGATTTATTATAAAAAAAACGATAAGATAGAGGATCACATTTTGTTTTTATAAATTTCTATTCATGTGATTTGCTTCTTATAAGCATGCATTTACCTTTAATAAAACAAGTGTCAACATTTAAGACGGAAAGGTAAAAAACAAATCATCAAGCATGATTCCATGATAACATCCTTTTAATATCTTGATATTCATCATCAAGTATGATTTCAAAAAGTATGTTAAAGAGAAATCATTAAGACCAAATGCATGATACACTCATTTATTTTCAAAATATTCATCATGTTTATTTTCATGAGATTCACAAGATTGGTAAACTAAATTCATTAATCTCAATAGGACAGAAAAGTATTTTCATTTCATACAATTGATTTCATGTGAGGGTATTCAAGTCTTTTTGTGAAAACAAGTATCATCATTTAAAATTGAAACATAAGTTTCGTCATGAAGCCGTTAAGACCAAACACATCATGATATCACGTCTATCATCAAAAGACTATCAAGAAATTCATACATAGATGTACATGCACTATGTCATCTTAATATGTCATGAGAATGTCATCTTAATTCATCATAAAAATAATTAGACCAAAAACATATTAATCTAAAATAAGAGGTTCAAATCAACATTTACTTCAAAAACTCATGCATGACATAAAATCATCAAGATACGTATGTATGGATTAATCCTAAGCATTATCACATATCATATTATCATCCCTAATATTGCATCATTCAACATTTCAAAACATAACATGCATGAAACCTTTGCAATATACTTTTCATGATCAAATTTTTAATTTTTCAAAGATGCTACAAAGAAAAACATGATATAATTTTTGAAAAACAAATTTTTATTTCCTATTCCTACTATCTAAATTAAGCACTCATGAAGAGCTTCAAGTAATTTCAAAACAATTCAAGAGAGTTGAGTTACTTACCTTGTAGTCGAAGCCCATCAAAGCCCAATTCGTCGTTTCACCTTTGGAAGTTCTTGATTCATCCTTTGTTGCCTTCCTCTTCTTTAGCCTCTTTCTCTATTCAAGTTCATTGTTTATTTTAGATTTTTGTTTAATAAACTTATTAAGATTTAGTGTTCGAAGTTCAAGTTCATCATTGTCCTCATCACTTGAGTCATCGCTCTAAGTGGTATTCATTTGTCCGGGGTTCCAAATCCTTCCTGTTCTTTAGAAGGTGATTTTGTTCATCATGTGCATTGTGCACCATTTCATATGTCATCAACGAACCAATTAGTTCTTCAAGTGGTAAGTTGTTTAAGTTTTTAGCTTCTTGTATTGCAGTTACTTTTGAATCCCACTTCTTAGAAAAAAAACGTAAAATCTTGTTTATGAGTTCAAAAACCGAAAAACATTTGCCAAGAGCTCTTAGATTATTGACGACATCCGTGAAACGGGTGTACATGACGCCTATAGTCTCTCTTGGTTGCATTCGAAAAAGCTCAAAATCATGTAATAAAATATTAATTTTTAAATCTTTAACTCTAGAAGTGCCTTCGTGTGTGATTTCAAGAGTGTGCCATATGTCGAAAGTTGTTTCGCACAAAGAAACCCGATTGAACTCATTTTTGTCCAAAGCGCAAAATAAGGCATTCATAGCCTTTGCGTTTAAAGAAAAATACTTCTTCTCTAAATCCGACCATTCGTTCATCGGTTTAGAGGGAAGTTGAAAACCGTTTTCAATAATATTCCATAAATCCAAATTCATAGAAATCAAGAAAACTCTCATTCGAGTTTTCCAATAAGTGTAGTCCAATCCGTTAACCAACGGTGGACGAATACCCGATAAGCCCTCTTGAAAGCCATGAAGAGTCATTTCTCTCTGGTGTAAATTCGAAATGAGAAATACCGGGCTCTGATACCAATTGTTAGGACCGGAGCGGCACTAAGAGGGGGGGGGGGGTGAATTAGTACAGCGGTAAAGTACGATAAACTTTTGACGATTTAAACACTTACGGAAACTTCGTACGATAAAAGTAACATTTCGTTTGAAACCGTTTCGATTGTGTTTTAACTTGAAGGCATATGTAAGAAGGAGACAAAGAAGTAGAGCATCAAAGTGAAGATGGTTTGTCGTAATATAAATGACAATAAGATAAGTGCAAACCGATTTATAGTGGTTCGGTTATACGACCTACATCCACTTGCGAAGCCTTCTTCGATGAGGCTCCCAACTTCCACTAGCAAATCACTTTGAAGGGGAAGGACAAATACCCCTCTTACAACCTTTTACAAGTGGTTTACTCTCTTACAAATTTTTAAAGAGAGAGGAGGTGAACACTCAAGCAATTGAAAATAAGACTTGCTAAAGACTTTGCAAAGGCTTTTGTCTCAATCTAATGCTTCTCAAAGGTTGTCATCTCAGTTGAGAATTGAGGGGTATTTATAAGCCCCAAGAGGATTCAAATTTGGGCTCCAAAATTTGAATTATCTTGGGTTTCCGAGGCTGGCGGTGCCACCGCCTGTTAGTGGTGGTGCCACCGCCTTGTCACGGACAAACTTCTAAACAGGATATTTGATATAATGCTTATGTATGTCCGTGTCTTTTGGTATGTTCATGCCTTGTACAGTATGTAGGGGGACGGCCGAAGGCTTAATTGTCCTATTTTAGTTGGGTTGGTGGCCTCTTTAGGCTTATAAATAAAGGTTGTGTCATGTGGACATGTGCGAGAGATTTTCGGTCTGTAATGGAACAATTTACCCTTTGTTGTGCAACTATTCAGAGCTTGTAAAGTATGTTTGTAATTTACATTGTCTATGAAGTGTTTTTCAGAGATGTTTGCTTGTGGATCTCGATTGAGGCGTTCTCTCTAACTCGTTCTCTCTTTTGTTGGTCCTAAGGGACAATGGGAGGCTTCGGGGAGGCTGACCTTTGCGGACGGACACGCAAGGGTGCCGCAAGACTTAGGCAAAACCAGCTAGGTCCATGACAGATGGTATCAGAGCGGGACAAGAATTCATAGAAACACTTAGCATGCAAACGTGGGGGACCTAGCGGGGCTGCGTTGAGGGCAGTCAGCACACGCCCAACCGTTTGGGGGAAAACGGGCATGGAGATGTAGGGAAAAGGAGTCGCTCGGAGGAGTGGGCATCTTGGCATTCAGAGGAATGGCCAACCCTTCGCGCAAGAGGCATCACGAGAACAGAGAAGCTTGGAAGAATGTGGAGCGCACAAAGGTTGGGATGGCTGAGTTTGAGCTATGGCTCAACGTTGACAACTATACTTGATGGTGCTCAAGGCAAGCGAGGCGCTTGTTAAAGGATGAGACCATGCAAGGTGGAATGAGTTGCTCAGCGACCGAAAGAGTTGTGCAAAGCTCACAGAGGTGAGAGGAATTGCTAACTCGAAGAATTCGGTACTCATGCATGGGCTTATATGCGGACGATGGAATGTTTGCGGCCATCCCAAGGCGACTGAAACTCGGCGCCATGGAGCATTGAAACTTTCTCTTCGGCATGTGAAAGATACGTCCATAGGAGGCTGAAGTGTGCAACGAGTTCAGCATGTTGCTAGGCCTTGAGTGGTGCAACGGGGGTTGTATTGACGTGGAGTCGCAATCTAGCAAGTGCATTTGCAAGAGGTAGAACAATGCACAGTTTGTTTAGCAGATCGGAGTAGTCCAAGGGGATGGTGGTCTCCGAAACGAAGAGAGATATTGCTCCAATGGGATAGTTATCCAGGAGGGATAAGTCCTGGCTCTCCAAAGGGAGAATCATCTGGGACGGACCGCACATGTTGAGGAGGAGTACCTCAACAAACAACTCCACGAAGCACAATGGACCGAGCAAGCTTGAGAGATGCATTGGTGGATGCATTGCGAGATCAAGTGGGGGAGCATTCCAAAGCAATACAAATGAAGGCACACTTGGAATCGATTTGGAGATCGGACTCAAGGGTGGGCTGACCCGTGGAATGGTGGGCGTGAGGGCCACCATCGACTCAATGCAAAAACGAGGAGCGGAGCAACTTGGGTGTAACTTGGCGAAGCACCCAAGCCGCACGAAGAGAGCCAGCATAAAAGTTGGAACATAGAGCGGAGGCATAGTGCTTTCCTTAGATAGAGGTCAAGGACATGAACTCTTGCAGAGGCAAGAGTAGAATCATGTTGTTCCATGGGTCATTCATTCTATCAGAGAGGACTCATCTTGCATGGTGCCAAAGATGAAGGGAGCTTCTGGGCACATGCACCTTATCTTGGAGGAGCATTTTATGGAGGAACTAAGGCGACTCAATTTGCGGAGGCGAAGTTGGGTTCAGAAGGCCTTAGCACGGGGCAAGAGGACGCAGAGGTGGGTACTCTTGAAGAATATGCCATAGTGTTGCCATTCAAGTTGCCATGAAGGAAGCGGTGTGCAACGGAGATTGTGTTGGTAGGGGCAGAGGCCCAGGATCCAAATAATGGTGCACTAATTGCAGCGAAGTTGGGGGACTTCGGGAGCTACTAGGTGACGGACTGTCCTAGAGCGGTGCTTCATCTAGGTGTGACCCAAGAGTGGGTGGATGAAGGTTGGTTGCCAAAGGAGCAAACAAAATCGAAGGTGGAAGAGACCCTGCGATGTATTGGTAGGGGCCACACATAGAGGGTTCACAATTCGAGTTTATTCCACAAGGATCAGAATGCAATGGAGAAGTCACCAGGAGGCGACATGGTGCAGCGGATCGTGGTGGAACAGTTCGTGGCAATGCGATACACACAATCTAGTCCCGTGAGGGACTAGATCATACGGAGGTATGATCGGGAGCTACTGGAAGCTCCACTTCGGTGAACAACACGACGACAAGAAGGGCTATGGATTCAAGGAGTGAAGGCCATGGTACCGCAGAGGCGAGTCTTCCGTGCGTGCATCGAATGAAAACCTTGGTCATTAGCATATAGGGGTTGTGTTCCACCAAGGGAAAAGTTCGAATGCAAGTACCAGTAAGTTCCATGGGAGGGACTTGATCATGCAGAGGTATGATCGAAGCAGCTGGAGAGTTGGACTGCTCCAGAGCTCATATTCGCTTAAGGGAGCCCGACAAGTCAGAGGACAAGGTCGAGTAAGCGAACGTTGCTACCAAGGAAGCTAAGGAGAACAAAATCGGTGCAGACCCTATAATGCGATGGCAGAGGCCATGCATGGGAGTTGCAATCTGTCTTTCCATCGACCAAAGGAGAGCTGCTTGGAGAACACAAAGGTGTTGAAGCAGGGGGTCGAAAAGGGTGAGGAAGCGACGATGAGTCCAGAGGGACTTAGCTACCCAAAATCAAGCATCAGTTAAAATGGAGGTGGACTCGGAGGAGTGCCACAGAGGCATATCTACTGATTGTGATGAAAAGGGATGCAGATGCGAGGTGACGGATAGTAGTGCCATGGGCATGGCAGCGCCATGGTACCGCAGAGGCGAGACTTTCGTGAAAGTCATTGATCCCTTGCTCTCATGGAGGGAGAGCGCTTGGTCGTGAAAGGGGCCGAGGAGGTGGAGCATGTAGAGGCAATCTCCAAGTACCAAGACAAGGCTGAAGGGCAGAGGCCGAGGAACTTCGTAAGACCGGTGTCAATGAGCTTCTCATCAAGATAGCCGAAAGTGAAGGACTTCGGGTCATGCAAGAGTGCATAACCAAGGAAAGAAGCAGGTAGTACGCAGTGCTGTACCTTTGCTACTCAGTGGAGTAGGCGACAGAGTTGATGGAGAAGACGGTACAATCCCAGAGGCGACCAAACCTATGAGAGAATTACTCCAAGTTGGGGTGAAAACTTCCTACATTCCAGAAGTGCGATGGCATTGAGAAGGTGAATCACAGTAACTAACTCAACGCAAGGAGTGCAAACACTTCAAGTGCTTCAGAAGTGTGAGCAAAGAGCAAGCGAAGGCCAGTAACTAGCTCGATGCATGGAGTACAACCTCGAGGAGGCGGGCGAAATCAAGTAACCTTTGCCTTCTCAACACTTAAGAGAATGGGCGAAACCAAGTACCCCAATTCTCTTATCTATCTAGCAGAGGAGCTCTGCATATGTTCAAAGACCCTTTGAAGATAATGGAAGACAATAGTTGTCAAATCCTCACTAACGGTGATCAGTGTTACTGAGAGTAGATTGTCCGCTTCATTTCCCAACAAAATGCCAATCGAAAGTGGAAGTGATGCGAACCTACTTGGATGTGACAACTAAGTGAAAGAAGAGTCAATGAGCAAATTTTGTGGAGGAATGACCTAAAACTTCAGAAGTTTGCGAGACGATGCTCGTTAAAGCTCCAACAAGCATCCACCCAGTTCAAGCAGCATGAGGAATTTGAGAGACTGGCGTAGTAAGGATGGTTTTTTCCTTCATTTGGGGGATCCGTAGGAATCAACAATGATCAACACAACTTAGCCAATCTCACACCAGAGTCAAAGTCATTGGTGAGTTGAAGCAGCATGGCGGATCACAGGTTCGACTACTCAAAAACAGCAGCGGAGAGCAGCTAGGAGCCAAGAGGCGCATTATAGCTGGAGCAGAAGATTGAAGACTCAGCAAAGGCGAGGAGTTGCAGTGTCAACAAAGGCTTCAATGAGGACGTCGAAGGAATAAGTGGGGGAGAATGTCACGGACAAACTTCTAAACAGGATGTTTGATGTAATGCTTATGTATGTCCGTGTCTTTTGGTATGTTCATGCCTTGTACAACATGTAGGGGGACGGCCGAAGGCTTAATAGTCCCATTTTAGTTGGGTTGGTGGCCTCTTTAGACTTGTAAATAAATGTTGTGTCATGTGGACACGTGCGAGAGATTTTTGGTCTATAATGAACCATTTTACCCTTTGTTGTGCAACTGTTCAGAGCTTGTAAAGTATGTTTGTAATTTGCATTGTCTATAAAGTGTTTTTCAGAGATGTTTACTTATGGATCCTGATTGAGGCGTTCTCTCTAACCCGTTCTCTCTTTTGTTGGTCCTAAGGGACAATGGGAGGCTTCGGGGAGGCTGACCTTTACGGACGGACACGCAAGGGTGCCGCACGACTTAGGCAAAACCAGCGAAGTCCGTGACAAGGGGGCCTCTATAAATAGGAGGGAATCAAAGACCCAAAAGCTAGAGGCTTTTTGGTTGCCACCTTCTATTCTCTCATTCCTAATTTAATCTACATGCTAACTACAACAATTCTTAAGACATTTACTACAGCTTGCTCCGGTGCGTCAATCGCATCTTCCAGCGAGGTTCCGGCGAACTTCCGGCGAACATCTGACGAACCTCCGGCGATGCTCCGACGGACTTCCGGCAAAATCCTGGACTTGCGATGATCCACTTGGCGAGTTCCAACGAGCTTCTTTTGGCAAGCTCCTGGACTTCTCGGATTTGTTCCCGCAGAACCTCCTACGACCATCCGGACTTCCATCAAGCTCTCGAACTCCCAACGTGATCATAGTCTTTGACTCCGACTCAACTCCTACTGCATGTCTTACTTTCATCGTAGTTAATCCTGTACACTTATCTCAACATATGGATTAGATAACAAATGACAATTGACTTCATCATCAAAATCCGAGATACAACAATCTCCCCCTTTTTGATGATGACAATCAATTGATAACGGAGTTAACCTTAACTCCCCCTATCTATATGCCATACTTGAGATAAGTCATTCTTGAATTCAAGGCCTTTGAAATCAATAGACTTATTGATAAGTTAAGAACTCTTAACCTTATCAATTACTCCCATCATGATTTCTATCATGATGTATCTTACTGAAAATGATGTCAAGGCTTGACATTAATTCTCAAGTTTTATATTTCAAATATTAATGATTGTAGCAGTTCAACATAAGATATCAACATGTAAAATTACGATGCAAGTTCTTGATATCTTAATATGACGCAAACATGGCATAATGCAAATATGGCAATCATAGTTATCATCGATTCATATATTTTCGATGATGCAAGCATAGCATAATCATAGCATTAATTCATATATCTCTTCCCCTTTGTCATCAACAAAAAGGAAAACAATATAAACAATTTTTAAGCATAAGTGTGGTTTTATTCATGTCATAACTAGGTTCATGTCATTTTCCAACAGTGAGTTATAGGATACCAATTATGCAAACATCTCATGTTTTTCATTTGTTATTATCTTTTTGCATGACGGAGGAAGGCTATTTGTGATACCAGCTATTTGTGAGTTTACTTTGAATAAAGTTAAAATCAATGAGAGATTAAATCATATTCCATTTTTACAAAGATCAAGATATGTATGTGAAACAAATCCTTGCAAGTAAAAACACTATCATCCATATTTCAAAAAGGAATTTACACGCAGGAATCATTTTATCAAATTCATTTCTCAAAAAATATTTTTCACATGATAAGTGTATGAGAGATGTTTTTGCTAGTTGATTCCATATGTCAAAAATTAATGGTGAGAATCAAACTCGATATACATATGCTTATTAAGTTTGAAAAAAGATAATGTATCGAGAAAATTTGATTGTTAGGATACCACTAGTTAAGAGAATCCGAAAATGAAATTAACACTTTCATGCATTCGGACAAGACTATACTATAGATTTTCAAATACAATCATGAAGACAAAACATGCTCATTGTTATGGAAATTTTTGTTTCCAAAAAACATAATTTCCAACATGTAATTTTAGGCATGTAATGGCAATCAAGTGATTTGATCATTCAATCAATAAAGTCTGAAAAATGATTTTAACAAGTTTATGCATTCAGACACATTAACATTCCTAATTCTCTTCTAATGAAATTAAATTGTTCTTCGCTTAGAGGTTTTGTAAATATATCAGCTAGTTGATGCTTAGTATCAATGAACTCTATGATTACATCATGATTAGTGACATGATCTCGTATGAAGTGGTGTCTAATATCAATATGTTTTGTTCTTGAGTGTTGAATGAGATTCTTTGTTAAACATATTGCACTTGTGTTATCACATTTAATGGGAATGTTTTTAAGATGGACTTTATAATCTTCTAAGGTGTTTTTCATCCACACAACTTTTGCATAGCATGCACTAGCTGTAATATAGTTAGCTTCTGTTGTTGATAGTGCAACCGAGTTTTATTTCTTAGATGACCAAGAAACAAGGAAATGTCCCAAAAATTGATATGATCATGATGTGCTTTTTCTATCTAATCTATACCCAGCAAAATCCACATCAACATATGCAATTAACTCAAAATTCTCGGATTTTGGATACCATAATCCTAGATTTGTGATACCTTTAAGATATCTAAGTATTCTTTTAACCGCTTTAAAATGAGATATCTTAGGGTTCGATTGAAACCTAGCACAAAGTCCTACACTGAACATGATATCTGGTCTAGTTGCGGTGAGGTAAAGTAAACTTCTTATCATACCCCTATAAGTTTTTTGATCGAAGCTTTCTCCACTTTCATCAACTTCTAACTTAGTGGAGGTGGTCATAGGAGTGTTAATAGCTTTTGAGCTATTCATATTAAATCTTTTTAGCAAATCTAAGGCATATTTAATTTGACTAATAATGATGTCATTGCTTAGTTGCTTAATTTATAAGCCTAAGAAAAAGGTTAATTCTCCCATCCAAACTCATTTTAAATTCGAGACTCATGGTTTCAGCAAAAGATTCACAAAGAGATTCATTCGTAGAACCAAAGATAATATCATCAATATAAATCTAAAGAATGAGAAAAATATTTTCAAAATTTTTGATAAACAATGTGGTATCGACCTTGCCTTTTGTGAAATTATTTTCAATAAGAAAAGTACTTAATCTATCATACCAAGCCCTTGGGGCTTGTTTTAAACTATAGAGAGCTTTAGTTAATTTAAATATATGATTAGGGAGGCTTTTATTTTCAAATCCGGGAGGTTGTTCAACATAAACTTCTTCAGAAATAAAGCTATTAAGAAAAGCGCTTTTAACATCCATTTGAAACAACTTAAAATTGTTATTACTAGCATAGGCAAGGAGCATCCTTATGGCTTCTAATCTAGCCACAAGAGCGAAGGTTTCTTCGTAATCAATACCTTCTTCTTGGTTGAAACCTTTGGCCACTAATCTAGCCTTGTTTCTAACCACGATACCAGATTCATCTTGCTTGTTTCTAAAGACCCATTTAGTACCAATAACTAAATGGTCATTTGGCCTATGAACAAGCTTCCACACCTCATTTCTCTCAAATTGATTTAACTCATCTTGCATTGTGATAATCCATGAATCATCTTTCATGGCTTCGTCAATATATTAAGGTTCAATTTGGGAGAGAAAAGCGACGTTGGCACAGAAATTTTTAAGAGAAGAATGTGTTTGAACCCCCTTAGATGTATATCATAGGATTAGCTCCTTAGGATGAGCATCTACATACTTCCAATCCTTGGGTAAGGGTGTTTTGGAAGTGGATGCATCCAAGTTGCTAGTTGGAGAAGGGGTTTCATTTAAATTCAAAGAATTAAAATTAACATCATCATCGAAATCATTTTCCTTGATTTCGGAAGTCTCATTGAAAACAACATGAATGGATTCTTCTATAATTAAAGTTCTTTTATTGAAGATACGAAAAGCTTTAGAAACTGACGAATAACCAAGAAAAATTCCATCATCGGATTTAGCATCAAATTTTCCTAAGGTATCTTTTTCGTTCAAGATAAAACACTTACACCTAAAAACTTTAAAATATGAAATATTGGGTTTTTTATTTTTCCACAACTCATAGGGAATTTTGGTGAGTAAGGGTCTTACTAGAACTATATTCAAAATATAGCATGTAGTGTTTACGGCTTTGGCCCAAAAGTATTTGGGTAGGCTATGTTCATTTAACATGGTTCTTGTTATTTCTTATAAATTTCTATTCTTTCTTTCTACTACTCCATTTTGTTGAGGATTTCTTGGAGTAGAGAAGTCGTAGTTGTATCTATTAGATTCATAAAATTCTTGAAAATCACGGTTTTGAAATTCTCCACCGTGATCACTTCGAATTAATGAAATCATAAAACCCTTTTCATTTTGAACAAGTTTACAAAACTTGGTGAAATATTTAAAGTATTCATTTTTATGTTTCAAGAAGTAAGTCCATGTGTATCTACTATAGTCATATACAATGACAAAGGCGTATTTGCTACCTCCTAGGCTTGATGTAGAGATTGGTCCGAACAAATCCATATTGATCAATTGTAAGGGCCTAGAGGTGCTTATTTGATTCTTAGATTTGAAACTACTCTTAGTTTGTTTTCCTAATTGACAAGCATCACACACATTATCTTTGATGAACTTGATATGATGAATTCCTCGTATAAGTTCTTTAGATGATATTTGAGTGATTAGTTTCATGCTAGCATGACCTACTCTCCTATGCCAAAGCCAAGCATCCTTATTCAAAACCGAGAAACACATTTCATTGCAAAGATCATTGATGTCAATGGTGTATACGTTATTCTGTTTTAATGCAATCATAGATGTGTTTTGGTGTGGTTTTCCAATGATGCAAGCATTAGATTCGAATTTGATGATATATCCTTTATCACATAATTGACTAATACTTAAGAGGTTATGTTTTAAACTATCAACTAACAAAACATCATCAATAAAGAAGTTGGATTTGTTACCTATAGTTCCTTTGCCAATGATTTTACCCTTGTTGTTGTCTCCGAAGGTGACATAGCCTTCGTCTATGCTAGTGAGCTTAGAGAATTGAGATGGATCTCCGGTCATATGCCTTGAGCATCCACTATTAAGGTACCATCTCTTGCTCTTAGCTTGTGATGGTGAATGTCTCTACAAGAAAGGATAATTTTTAGGTACCCATTTACTTTTGGGTGCCTCAAAAACTGATCTACATTATTTATTATGTTGCATATAGTTTATCATGGTTCCTTTAGGAACCCAAATCAGTTTGTTCGGACTAATTTTCTTGAATGGATAATGATACGTTTTATGTTCATATTTGCAACAAAAGTTGCATTTGCTTTGGTGTTGAACATGTAAGATAGTGCCTTTTATGAAGGTGGTTGGATTTTGGTGAGGACTTCTCACAAATCCGATTTCACTTCTTTTGGGAATGTGACCCTTGTTTGCAAGGATCATGTTCAAAGACTTGCTACCAACCTCGAATTTCTTCAAGGTGTCCTTAAGTAGCAAGTTTTCCTTTTGGAGAGTTTCTAGATCATGACATTTTTCACATTAAGCTAAACTATCGTGATATTCAGTTTTTAATTTATCAAAATTGCTAACAAGACTATCATGCTTATTTTTCAGTAATTTATATTTTTTTATTAATTATTTTGCATTCATCAAATAAGTCATGGAAGGCATTTAATAATTCATCAAATGATAAATCAGCATCAATTAAATTTGTTACCTCTTCTCCGATGGCCATTAAGGCGTATGAGCAAGTTGCTCGGTGTTGGACTCCTCTTCTTCGGACGCGCTCGAGTCATCCCACGTTGCTTTGAGCGCCTTCTTCTTTGATGTTCTCTTCTTGGCTTGGGGACAATCACTTTTGTAGTGTCTCGGCTTTTTGCATTCGTAACAAATAACTTGATCCTTTTTAGATTCAAGTTAATCTTTTGTGTCACTTTTAAACTTATTTCTCTTAATGAATTTTTTGAATTTCCTTGTTAGAAGTGCCAAGTCATCGCCACAGTTCTCATCACTTGAGTTTTCTCTCAAGTGGTCATCTAAAGTTCTAAGTGTCATATCCTTCCTATTCTTTGGAAGGATGTCTTCTTGCTCTTCATGAGCCTTGCAAGTCACTTCATAGGTCATTAATGACCCGATTAGTTCTTCAAGAGGGAAGTTGTTTAAATCTTTAGCCTCTTGAATAGTAGTGACTTTAGGGTCCCAACTCTTAGGAAGGGATCTTAGAATCTTATTTACGAGCTCAAAATCCAAAAAACTTTTGTCGAGTCCTTTTAGACCATTGACGACATCCGTGAAATGGGTGTACATGTCGCCAATAATCTCGCTCGGTTTCATTCGGAAAAGTTCAAAAGAATGTATCAAAAGATTGATTTTTGACTCTTTCACTCTACTTGTGCCTTCGTGAGTCACTTCGAGTGTATACCAAATATCAAATGCAGTTTCACAAATCGAAACACGATTGAACTCATTTTTATCAAGTGCACAAAATAAGGCATTCATAACCTTTGCATTAAGAGTGAAAGTCTTCTTCTCCAATTCATTCCAATCGATCATTTGAAGAGAAGACTTCGAAAATCCATTTTCGACAAGATTACAAAGTTCAAAATCCATTGAAATAAAGAAGATCCTCACTCGGGTCTTCCAATAGGTGTAGTCCGTCCCATTGAACATGGGTGGACGTGTAATAGAGTGGCCCTCTTGATTTTTGGCGTATGCCATCTCCCTTGGGTTTTAATCCGTTTGAGAGTTAACTCCGCTCTGATACCAATTGTTAGGATCAAGAGCACTAAGGGGGGGGGGGGGTGAATTAGTGCAGCGGAAAACTTTCGACGATTAAAACTGGGTTCATACGTTGAAATCCGATTCCGACGTAAAATTCGTTTCATGCATATAATAACTTTGAAAGCTTACAAAAATGTATTTGAAGTAAAGTAAGGCAGGAAGTTTGCAGTTAAGATAGATATCGGAATGTAAGCGCAAACTGAAATCTGATGTTCGTACGATAAAACCGATTTTTGACGTAAAATTGTTTTTGGAAACTTTACTTGAAAGTGAGTTTGTAAAAGAGCAGAAGGCAGTAAGCTATTGAGGAGGTTTGCAGTAAAGATAAAATGCTCAAAGTAAATGCAAACCAAAATTTAGAGTGGTTCGGTCAATCTTGACCTACATACACTTTTGGCTTCCTCCACCAACGAGGTCACCGACGTCCACTAGAGGCCTTCCTTCAATAGGCGAAGGCCAACCACCCTTTTACAGTTTCACTCCTTTTGACGGGCTTAGGAGACAACCCTTACAAACTTTTCTCTCCTCTCTTGAAAGATCAAAACTTGAAAAAAGAGGGAGGAGAACTTCTAGCCTTTATAACACATTTGAGCTCTAAAAATCACAGAGTAAGATTGGATTTTTGGTGCCCTTTCATATTGGAAAGGGTGGGGTATATATAGGCCTCAAACTAGTTTGAATTTGGAGTTCAAAAATGTTTTTTTTCGGATTTTCGGGGTCCTGGCTGTCACGAACGGTCGTCGCGCACCCGCAACAACTCCGTTCAACGAACCGTTCGTCGCTCACACCCGCATGTACAGCTGCTTGACAGCATGTTTTCTTATGGTTTTGGGTCATTTTGCTTGTAAATATGTAAGTTCGAACAAGCTGCAGCGTTGCAAAGCGACCGTTCACCGAACCGAGCAAAACAGCCCCAAAACAGCCCAAAACGGCTCCGTTTTCACGTGCCGCGGGAGGTGAGCGGAGTGCTGCCTCCGCTCACCAAAATGTCAGCCAGCTCAGACCCCAGGAACCCCCCGGGTGGCACATGGCTGGATAGGGCTTCGGTTATATACCGGGCGTAGACACTCTTTCGCAAGTTCGCACGTGACCTTTATGGGAACTTGGTGTTGCGTCCGGGACCAGGTGAGCGGCTGTTTGTGGGCTTGCAGCTGTTCGTTCATCCTTGAAAGCCTTGTTTTTCCCCCTCTCCCTCTTTTCTCTTGTGCACACAAGGTGTTCGACGAATTGCTTGTAAAGCTTTCCTTTTCGTGAGACTTCGGGACTTGTCCGTTGCTCGTTCTTTCGATCTAACTCTCTTTCTCTTTTACAGGTCCTTCGGGACCTGCGAGAGGTTACAAAGTGGGCTGATCCTTGCGGAGCAAGATCGCAAGGGCGAAGCGCGACTTAGGCAACGCAAGCTAAGTTCACGTCTTTGCCGCAAGAGTGACTCGCGACTTAGGCAACGCAAGCTAAGTTCGCGTCTTTGGCCGCAAGGGTGCCGCACGCCTTAGGCAATTCCAGCTAAGGTCGTGACATTGTGGTATCAGAGCGGGCAAGCTCTTCGATCGAACAGCGAACGAACTTCGCAACTTCGCCATGGCAAAGCATCGTGGCGAATCAAGCAAGACGGGGCAAGCCGGACCCTTGCCCCAAGCAGCCGCAGGTGGGCTGCATGTGCACACTCGCTCTCATGCTGTTGGAGCCGCTCACGAGGATCGCGGCAGCGAACAGGATGAGCGAGAAGTTGGCAACTCTCCGCGAGCGGAGGAAGCGCAATCTGGTGCGCTAACTGGGAGAAAGAGTCATAAGGAGAGACTCACGACGGCGGAAACCCGCCTGGATGTTCTGGAAGTGAGCATGGAGGAACTCTACCATGGCCAACAAAGACTTGTTGGGGTAGAGAGCTCGCAAGAGGAAGCGGAGTCTAGGATCGACAAGGTCGAGGCCCTAGTCGACCGACTGTCCGATGACACCAAGGACTCCGTGCAGCACTTACAGGACGTTGTGGCGGAACTCACGGCAAAGGTGGCTATGCTCACAAGAACGCTAAATGCGGGAGGAGGCAACACCCGCGTTGCACCGCCACAAAATTTGAGGGCACCTGAGCCCCATGGATACGGAGGGGCCAGAGATGCCAAGGAGCTCGAGAACTTTCTGTTTGACATGGAGCAATACTTCCGAGCTACGAGGCCCGATTCTGAAGATACCAAAGTTTCCATAGCAACAATGTATCTGAATGGAGATGCGAAACTTTGGTGGCGAACTCGTTGGGAGGAGATCCAACAAGGTCGGTGTCGAGTCGACATATGGGAAGACTTGAAGCGGGAGTTGAGAACTCAGTTCCTACCGGAGAACACAGAGTTCGTCGCAAGAAGGAAGTTGAGACAACTCCGCCAAAGTACCACCATCCGAGACTATGTAAAGCAGTTTTCTGCACTAATGCTGGACATACAGGACATGTCCGAGAAGGACAAGTTGTTTAGCTTCCTTGATGGTTTGAAACCATGGGCTCAGCAGGAGCTGAATCGAAGGAATGTTACCGACGTGGTCGGGGCAATTGCAGCTGCAGAAAGGCTCACCGACTTCGTTTCCTCTGAAGACCCAGCGAGAAGGAAACAATCTTCAAGCAATCGCCCTCCAAAACATTCTCGAGGGAAGGAGCTCGGGGGCGAACAGAAGAAGAAGAGCTCCCACAAAGGGCCGAACCCAAAAGGCAAGGCCTCAAAACCTGGAGGATGCTTCTTGTGCGGAGGACCGCACATGGTAAGGGAGTGCCCACAGAAGCAGGCACTCAACGCTTTGACAGCTTCCATCCACCCTCCCCGATCGGACAAGGGCAAAGCTGTTGCTCTTAGTTCGAGCAGTTCAGAATCCAGCAGCGACGATGAGGAGTCGCAAGGACCCCGAATGGGAGCAATGCGTCTGTTGAACGCTATGCGGGGTCAAGTGGGGGAGAACATAAAGACGAAGGCACAAAAAGCAGGAAGCAGTGATCTGATGTATGTGGACATCAAGCTGAATGGCCAAACGACCCGTGCCATGGTGGACACGGGCGCTACCCACAACTTCATAGCCGATCGTGAAGCACAACGACTTGGGTTGACATTGGAGAAAAGCCCAAGCCGAATGAAGGCGGTGAACTCGGAGGCCAGGCGAATCTCCGGGTTGGCGAAGGGAGTTCCCATCAAAATCGGGACTTGGAGCGGGAACACCAACATGATGGCCGTGCCATTAGACGACTTCCAAGTGATTCTTGGAATGGAGTTTATGCACGCGGCGAAGTTGGTGCCGATGCCGTTCTTGAATTCCCTATGTATGATGGGAGGCGATGACCCCTACGTGGTTCCCGTCTCTCGGAGAGGAACCAAGGAGCCCCAACACATTTCGGCCTTACAATTGAAGAAAGGGGTGCGAAAGGGCGAACTGACATTCGTGGCTGCTATGAAGCTAGAGCCACTCAACGAAGAGGCCATTCAAG